>NC_057794.1:409137606-409391934 GCF_018294505.1 Triticum aestivum
CGGTGCTCCACCGACGTACTCCTTCCTCCTATATATACACACGTACCCCCAAACGATCAGAACAGGAGCCAAAAACCTAATTCCACCACCCCAACTTTCTGTATCCACGAGATCCCATCTTGGGGCCTGTTCCGGAGCTCCGCCGGAAGAGGGCCGTCATCACGGAGGGCTTCTACATCATCCTAGCCCCTCCGATGAAGTGTGAGTAGTTTACCTCAGACCTTCGGGTCCATAGTTATTAGCTAGATGGCTTCTTCTCTCTCTTTGAATCTCAATACAAAGTTCTCCCCCTCTCTTGTGGAGATCTATTCGATGTAATCTTTTTTTTGCGGTGTGTTTGTTGAGACCGATGAATTGTGGGTTTATGATCAAGTCTATCTATGAATAATATTTGAATCTTCTCTGAATTCTTTTATGTATGATTGGTTATCTTTGCAAGTCTCTTTGAATTATCCGTTTGGTTTGGCTAACTAGATTGGTAGTTCTTGCCATGGGAGAAGAGCTTAGCTTTGGGTTCGATCTTGCGGTGTCCTTACCCAGTGATAGAAGGGGCAGCAAGGCACGTATTGTATCGTTGCCATCGAGGATAACAAGATGGGGTTTATTTCATATTGCATGAATTTATCTCTCTACATCATGTCATCTTGCTTAAGGCGTTACTCTGTTTTTAACTTAATACTCTAGATGCATGTTGGATAGCGGTCGATGAGTGGAGTAATAGTAGTAGATGCAGAATCGTTTGGATCTACTTGTCACGGACGTGATGCCTATATACATGATCATGCCTAGATATTCTCATAACTATGCTCAATTCTGTCAGTTGCTCAATAGTAATTTGTTCACCCACCGTAGAATACTTATGCTCTTGAGAGAAGCCACTAGTGAAACCTATGGCCCCCGGGTCTATTCTCATCATATCAATCTCCATTACTTTAATATTGCTTTGCTTTTTACTTTGCCTTTACTTTTTACTTTGCATCTTTATACCAAAAATACCAAAAAAATATTATATCTATCAGATCTCACTCTCGTAAGTGACCGTGAAGGGCTTGACAACCCCTAATCGCGTTGGTTGCAAGTAGCTATTGCTTTGTGCAGGTACGAGGGACTTGAGCGTGGGCTCCTACTAGATTGATACCTTGATTCTCAAAAACTGAGGGAAATACTTACGCTACTCTGCTGCATCATCCCTTCCTCTTCGGGGAAAACCAACGCAAGCTCAAGACGTAGCACACACCCACTTAGTTTCCAGTTTGAGCTTTCATACACTTATAGCTCTAGTGCATCCGTTGCATGGCAATCCCTACTCCTCGCATTGACATCAATTGAGGGGCATCTCCATAGTCCGTTGATTAGTCGCGTCGATGTGAGACTTTCTTCCTTTTTTGTCTTTTCCACATAACCTCCATCATCATACTCTATTCCACCCATAGTGCTATGTCCATGGCTTGCGCTCATGTATTGCGTGAGGGTTGAAAAAGCTAAAGCGCATTAAAAAGTATGAACCAATTGCTCGGCTTGTCATCGGGGTTGTGCATGATTTGAATGCTTTGTGTGGTGAAGATGGAGCATAGCCAGACTATATGATTTTGTAGGGATGAGCTTTCTTTGGCTATGTTATTTCGATAAGACTTAATTGCTTGGTTAGTATGCTTGAAGTATTATTGTCTTAATGTCAAATGATAGACTATTTCTTTGAATCACTCGTATCTTAATATTCATGCCATGATTAGATATATGATCAAGATTATGCTACGTAGCATTCCACATCAAAAATATCTTTTTTATCATTTACCTACTCGAGGACGAGCAGGAATTAAGCTTGGGGATGCTGATACGTCTCCGTCATACCTATAATTTTTTATTGTTCCATGCCAATATTATACAACTTTCATATACTTTTGGCAACTTTTTATACTATTTTTTGGGACTAACATATTGATCCAGTGCCCAATGCCAGTTCCTGTTTGTTGCATGTTTTTTGTTTTGCAGTAAATCCATATCAAAAGGAGTCCAAACGGGATAAAAACTGACAAAGATTTTTTTAGAATATATGTGATTTTTGGGAAGAAAAAACAATGCGAGACGATGCCCGAGGGGGCCACGAGGCAGGGGGCGCGCCCCAGGGGGTCAGGCGCACCCTAGGCCCTCGTGGCCACCCCGTAAGGTGGTTTATGCCCTTCTTTTGCCGCAAGAAAGCTAATATCCGGATAGAGACCGTGTTAAAATTTCAGCCCAATCGGAGTTACGGATCTCCGGGAATATAAGAAATGGTGAAAGGGCATAATCTGAGAACGCAGAAACAGAGAGAGACAGAGAGATAGAGAGATAGAGACCGTGTAGGGATTGAGACCATGGACCAGAGGGGAAACCCTTCTCCCATCTAGGGAGAAGGTCAAGGAAGGAGAAGAAGGAGGGGGGCTCTCTCCCCCTCGCTTCCGGTGGCGCCGGAACGCCGCCGGGGGCCATCATCATCACCGCAATCTACACCAACACCTACGTCATCTTCACCAACATCTCCATCAACTTCCCCCCTCTATCTACAGCGGTCCACTCTCCCGCAACCCATTGTACCCTCTACTCGAACATGGTGCTTTATGCTTCATATTATTATCCAATGATGTGTTGCCATCCTATGATGTCTGAGTAGATTTTCGTTGTCCTATCGGTGGTTGATGAATTGCTATGATTGGTTTAATTTGCTTGTGGTTATGTTGCTGTCCTTTGGTGCCCATCATATGAGCACGCACGTGGATCACACAATAGGGTTAGTTGTATGTTGATAGGACTATGTATTGGAGGGCAAGAGTGACATAAACTTCAACCTAGCATAGAAATTGATGCATACGGGATTGAAGGGGGGCCATTTTATCTTAATGCTATGGTTGGGTTTTACCTTAATGAATGCTAGTAGTTGCGGATGCTTGCTAATAGTTCCAATCATAAGTGCATAGAATTCCAAGTCAGGGATGACATGCTAGCAGTGGCCTTTCCCACATAAAACTTGCTATCAGTCTAATAAAGTAGTCAATTGCTTCGGGACAATTTCGCAACTCCTACCACCACTTTTCCACACTCGCTATACTAACTTTATTACTTCATTATCTGAACAGCCCCTACTTTTTATTTACGTGCTCTTTATTATCTTGCAAACCTATCCAAAAACACCTACAAAGTACTTCTAGTTTTATACTTGTTCTAGGTAAAGCGAACGTTAAGCGTGCATAGAGTTGTATCGGTGGTCGATAGAACTTGAGGGAATATTTGTTCTACCTTTAGCTCCTCGTTGGGTTCGACACTCTTACTTATCGAAAGAGGCTACAATTGACCCCCTATACTTGTGGGTTATCACACATCATAATAAGCCTTGCAAGCAATGTAACTAATGAGTTATTTGCGGTATGATGTATTACGGAATGAGTAAAGAGACTTGCCGGTAACAAGATTGAACTAGGTATGAAGATACCGACGATGGAATCTCGGGTAAGTAACATACCGATGACAAAGGGAATAACGTATGTTGTCATTACGGTTCGACTGATAAAGATCTTCATAGAACATGCAGGAGCCAATATGAGCATCCAGGTTCCGCTATTGGTTATTGACCTGAGAGGTGTCTTGGTCATGTCTACATAGTTCTCGAACCCGTAGGGTCCGCATGCTTAACGTTCAATGACGATTTTGTATTATATGAGTTATGTGTTTTGGTAACCGAATGTTGTTCGGGGTACCGGATGAGATCACGAGCATGAAGAGGAGTCTCGAAGTGGTCGAGAGGTAAAGATTGATATATAGGACGATGGTATTCGGACACCGGAAGTGTTCCGAGGGTACCGGGTACATATCGGGTCACCGGAAAGGGGTTCCACGCACCCCCGACAAAGATATGGGCCTGATGGGCCAAGAGGGGAAACACAGTAGCTAGCAGGGGCTGCTGCGCCCCCCTTATGGGCCACACCAGAGGGAAAGGAAAAAGGGGAAGAGAGAAGGAAGGGGAGGGATTCGGCCTTCCCCTTCCTTCCCTCCTCCCTCCTCTTTCCTTCCCCCTCTGGTGAAAAAGGAAAGGGGCGAATTGGGGAGGAACCCCAAGTAGGATTCGGCCTACTTGGGGCGCCCCCCCTGGCTGATCCCTCTCCCTGCCACCTATATATATGAGGGGGAGGCGCCTAGAACGCACACCAATATCTGGTAGCCGTGTGCGGCGCCTCCCTCCACAGATTACACCCTCGGTCATATTCTTGTAGTGCTTAGGTGAAGCCCTGCGCGGATCACATCACCATCACCATCACCACGTCGTCGTGCTGATGGAACTCATCTACTTCCTCGACACTTTGATGGATCAGGAATTCGAGGGACGTCATCACGCTGAACGTGTGCAGAACCCGGAGGTGCCGTACGTTCGGTGCTTGATCGGTTAGAACGAGAAGAAGTTCGACTACATCAACCGCGTTGTCAAATGCTTCCGCTTTCAGTCTACGAGGGTACGTAGACACACTCTCCCCCTCTCGTTGCTATGCATCTCCTAGATAGATCTTGCGTGAGCATAGGACTTTTTTTTGAAATTGCATGCTACGTTTCCCAACACCTGGTGCTCCTTTTGGAGCTTTCCACTGCCAATCTGCTCCGTCCCACCTCCTGCCTTCCCATGTTTCTCGCAATCCGCGTTCGCCACCAATCGTGTCCGTCGCGAGGGCAAGGAAGCATAGAGAGGAAGAGGAGGCGACGGGTGCGGCGGGCGACACTAGGAAGAGGAGGAGGAGGCGTGTGAGGGGAGAGGAGGAGACGAAGACGTGTGCCTGCCTTCGTTGGGAAGTAAACAACCAATCGTTGCATTTCTCTCTTGTCTTTTTTCCCTCGACCTGAACAGAAGCCTTGATGGCGTGGCTAGCGCGAGGGATCACCCTTTGCGGGTAGCTTATTTTGTTGATGGCTCAGAACCAAATATGGTGAGTGGTGTTCTTGCAACAAGGATGTTGAGCCCGAGTGCTAATATATTTGGTTGAGGACGCGTGGGCTGAAAATGTTGGGACTACGGATGAGAATGTCATGGCAGTGGGAGATGGACGAACACCAACCAGGGTGTTTTTTATGGGGGGATATGCCCCCTCCCTCATGCATGACACCACCATATATTTCTTCAATAGTTTTTTTACCGCTAAGTGCATTTACATCATGCGTCTCGGGCCATGACCACGATAGGGGCACAATAGTTGAGATTGCTCCAGCGCACACCTGCCATGTACAACATATGTGTCCTTCGTGGGTGTGCATCATCACACATATTAGACATATTAGCTGGGTTAGATGAAGCTACTATAAAGGATGGGGTTTATGTGCTCTCACTCTCCCTCGCCAAGTTTACAATGTCAACTTTAGTGGTAACCCGGTCGCGATTGGCGGACCAGCGTTGTCGTGGCTGCGGCTGGGAATAATGGACACGAGTCATTTCTTGCCAATTCTTTACCATGATTTGCTCACAGACGCAACTGGCTCAGTGGACCGAAGCTTTGAGGTTGTTGTGTAGTTTGGGAACGGTAATTACATCAACGGGGAAGCTTGTAACCAGATTTCAAACTCAAGCTCCAAGTCATTTCCTCTTTATTGGAATAAACGTTGACGCGATGGCATCATGAGTGTCGGGGCGGCTGGCGTAGTGCTGATCACATGAAAGCTAATGGATGCCTAGCTCTACTAATCATGAATGTATAGTTAATCTAGGATTATGGCGGCTTGCCCGCTCCCCCATATTATGTTAGGGGCGGGGAGGACATATGCCCCCTCACTCATGTACGACACCACCATATATTTTTCAATAGTTATTTACTATTGAATGCATGTACATCATGTGTCTCGGCCCATGACCTCGGCACAACTGTAAGGAGACACCATTTGCACAATTGCAAGAAGGGTAACCCCGATGACATTGCTACTATGATGGTTGTGAGTTAATCAACTTGTTTTCTAATTTGTTATACTTTTCAGGCATTAGTGTTTTGTAATCAACCATACATGTTAGCAAATTGCTTGTGTAGAGAACCACCAAAGAAGAGGAGAAACACTACCCAAGTCATCCATTGTGTCAAGAGAGGATGAAGCACCGACGATCGCTATGTGTTTTCTACCAAGGTTAGCAATTCTACACCTACCATTGTGCCAAATGAAAACCGAGATTGATTTGTGCCAAATGAAAACTGAGTTCGATTTGTATGTATTGACCTAATCCATAGCCAAAGGTTAGAGACTACAAATAAGAAAAAAAGGAGAAGGGGTAAAAGGTGAGCTTTGCAAGTTTTGAATATTGTGCATGGTTAATGTTGTTGTTTGCTCTAAAATTATTGCTACCATATATGGACAAATGTAGATCAAGAACCTGATCTAACAAACCCGAGCTCATTCTTAAGCCTATTTGTGTTCCTACGAAGCAAGCAGACTATGTTGTGAAGGTAAGGACCAAAAGGGAAAAGATAGCACTTGCTAAAAAAGATGAAAACATTCCTATGGTGCTATTTGACAACCCTGCAATGGGTGTGAGAAGTCAAGAAAACCTTGGACAACCCTACAATTAGCACAAGAAGCAAAAGAAGACTCAGCTTGTGAACATCATCTAATTTCTTTCAGTTAAAGTCACTTTTGTGCTGCTCATCTCAGGACATATGTGTGAACTTTGACTCATACATGTGAATGATGCACATTACTAGCACGTGGTCTCTCCCCTCCATGTAGGAATCAATGGTAATATTTGGTCCAGTCATAGTAATTCATTACTAGCATTAGGTCTCTCTCCTCCATGTAAAAATCAATGGTAATATTAGGTCCAGTTATAATAATTGATTACTAGCATTAGGTATCCCCCTCCATGTAAAAATCAATGATAATATTAGGTCTAGTTATAGTAATTCAAACATGAAGCACGGTAATTCACTTCTGAGCCCAGGCTCAGCTGCACCCGCCCTGACAAAAAAATTAAAATAAATACTAGAAAAATTCAAAAAAAATCCAAAAAAATTGTATGGTAGATAATTTGATGCATGAGGTTTGCTCCAATTTTCAAATCATTTTGACATCTTAGCAGCTCTCGAATTTGTCTTTACAGAAAAGATTGGAATTTTTTGAATTTATTTTGAATTTTTTGTGATTTTTTCCTGGGCGGGTGCAGATGAGCCTGGGCACCGAAACACCACACTCACATGATGCATTACTATCATGGGGTTCTGCATTTACGTGAACATGATGCTTTACTTGGTAACACAAGTAATTTTATTGCCATATCCCGACCTGTTTTACTATCAATACTTATGGAGCGTAGTTGGTAACACAAATTATTCTATTACCATATCCTCAACTCGTATTACTACGGAAACGTAGTTGGTAACGTAAATTATTTTATTACCATATCCGACATGTTTTACTACCAACAATTAGGGAGGGTAGTTGGGAGACGTAGGTGAACCTATGGGACGGTAACAAAATAAATTGCATTACTATTTCTGCAGTTGGTTTTACCCTCATTCATTAACGAGTGAGGAGGCCTATTCATGCGGAGCAACCGCGCCTAATTAGGACCAGTGCGCAGGATAAGGAATTTTGCGCTCTCGCTCAGTTTAGCGCTACCGTGAGCTATTGTGAGCGTGCGCACATTCTTGCTTAGCCTACTCTCCGATTGGTCCTATGATTCTTTTTCCACGTCGCGCGCCCTTCTGCCTAGTTAGTGCGTCGGGCTATTTAGCATGTACTCCCTTCATTTTTATTTAGTTCGCATATTAGATTTGACTGAAGTCAAACTTCGTAAAATTTGACCAAGTTTATAGAAAACAATATAAACATTTACCATATTAAATCTATATGATGTGAAAGTACAGTTAATAATGAATCTAATGGTATTGATTTGTTATTGTATATATTAATATTTTTATTTAAAAACTTTGTTAAAGTTTACAAAGCTTGACTTTGACTAAATCTAATATGCGAACTAAAAAAAAATGAAGGGAGTACTGATCAGTTGGCTCGAACTGGCGAGAGCGTAAGATAGGCCATAGGCCAGAATGCGCGCCGGCATAGTCTAGCAAGCCTGTGTGTGTGTCTTGCAGGAAACAATTTTTTTCCGAGTGTCAAACAGGAAACAAATTTAAAGATAATGTTAAATAAATAATTCTCTCTTACTTCTAAAGTTCTTTTACAGCACCCTTCAATGAATATAGGCCCTTCATTTATCTTAATCTAATGGATAGGATTGGTTGGTACTCCAACGTTAGCGTTTAGGAGTACCACCGCCAAAGTTGGGGAGTACCTTGATTTAAAGGGTAAATTGATAATCAATATATGGAAATCAAGGTGAAAACTACTCCCTTTGAACGGCAGTTACGGTAATTACAAGATTTGACTAGCATGCATCGTGAACCGGCTGGCGAGGGACCCGCCAGGAAATAAAGATGGATGCATCATCCGAAAGCTATGGCTCCTTTGCGATTTATAAATCAACACATGAGCACTCAAAAGAAACGAAACGTGATGCCAATATTCAACAATTTACAACATTCCAGTTTTCTATACAAGACGCCAAAGAACTAGGCTAGTAATTTTATCGCCTTCACTAGCGAAGTGAAGAACTAGATTCGGATACGACGGAGGATCGAAGGTCTCGCCGGCGGCCGACGCGCCATGTTTTCATGAGTGTGAAAGTAGGGGCGCGGACCAGGCGAAGAGAAGGCAGCCACGGCTATGCAAGATCAGGGAGGCCACGATTTGTGCTTGATCGGGAAATCAAAAGAAATTAGTTGGCCCAAAGAATTCATCAAAAGTACGCTTAGATGAAAGAGACAAAAAGACCAAAGTACCCTCTCACAGGAACGGTCAGATCTAGTTTGTATTCCCAGCCCTGCCTATGGAGTACCAGGGTACCCTAAAAAACCTCTACTTCTATGGTGGAACATGGTAGCAATACATGAACATTTATGAATGTATCATGTATGTATAAGTCTTACAAATGTTGTCTACAGTCCAACCATGATTGCATACCCTCCTTAAGACTAGGCCTGGTTTTCTTGATTACCATGGCAAAATGTTCCTTGAAGCTATTAATACAGTATTCTAGATTTCTTTGCTTGTGGTCAAATATTATACTATTTCTATGCTTCCATATGCTCCTACATGCAGTGATACGCATTCTTTGAAACATTGAATTGGCATTCTATCTTTGGCTTCCATCAGCATATCAACTATGGCATTCCATTAAAACCAAGTGCAATCCAGAAGTTCTGACTAAGGGCTTCTTTGATTCAAAGGAATTTTATAGGATTTCTGGAGGATTGAAATCCTTAGTATTTTTTCCTATATTGGTCCTTTGATTCATAGAATTGGATCCCATACGAACTTTTTCTATGGAATCTTGTGTACTACATTCAATAGGAAATTTAACATCCACTCCAACCTCTTTTTACAATTCCTTTGTTTTTCTCGTGGCATCAAACAATCATTGCTAATTCTATAAGATTCAAATGGGCATGCCACTCCAACCCTACACTTTTCCTATTCCTACACTTTTCCTATTCCTACGTTTTCAAAATCCTACGAATCAAAAGGCCCTAAAGTCACATAAAAAGAAAAGGTGGATGTAATCTTCATTAGGTTCATCATCACACATAAACACATTTGTTATTCTCAACATAGAAATTCTTTCTGTTTAGTAGACCCCTTGTGTTCAATCTGTCTTAAAGGAGAAGCCAAAAAAATAAGGATATCTATTTAGAGAGACAGCTTGATTTCCATATCCAATGAAATGCATGTACAATAGCCATGCAGATTTTTAAAATTTTACCACATCCTTGTAAAGTTTAATAGTTTAACTTGAATATCAAAACCAGGCAATTGTAAAACAAAGCATTTGACGGCAGGAATGTCAAAAACCATTGTGTATAAACATCCTCAACATTTAAGAACAATTGATACCACAAACTGACTTGTGCACTTCACCATATATAACATATGCATCTGGTATGCTGCACATAATGAAAGCAACCGCCATGCTTAAATAAATTAAATTATATGCAAGAATATGAACAAGTTAATCAGCACAAATATGTTTATACATTTCAGAAATACACCCTCAGCTATGATAATTTAATCCAGCCAGGATAACGCGTGTATATATACATGAGATAGTGCTTTGATTGCCAACAAGAATATTGTACTTTGGCAGAAAAGAACCATAAAAACAAATCCATGTAATCTTCAGCTTGTTTACTGTGCACTGAGTAGCTGATCAACTGATAAACCAGGCTGCTTCGAGAAGACAATAGCGCCGTCTACAGTGCCAACTTTGTACCTGAGCATATTGTCATCCGTGACGATCCTGCATGATCCCCGCGACTCGGAATGCATGCTGATGCCAAGATAGTGGATATGGTCTTGCACGCTATTTCCACTGACAGACCTGAATAGAAGAGCAATGTTAGGGTGAAAGAAC
Source organism: Triticum aestivum (assembly GCF_018294505.1). Classification (NCBI taxonomy): domain Eukaryota; kingdom Viridiplantae; phylum Streptophyta; class Magnoliopsida; order Poales; family Poaceae; genus Triticum; species Triticum aestivum. Next base: position 409,148,069 of record NC_057794.1, read on the forward strand.
ATCAGCTGGCAAAGAGTTCACAAAGGACAGAATGTTAAAACGTGAGAGCGGAAAGGACCTGCTGCAAGTGGGTTCTTCACCAGAATCGTCACAGATTTGCTCGATCGGGTATACTAGGCTATCGAGCCCAATATGGTGGCTAAAATCAGAAGCATGTCGTACTTTTCAGGATAGACAAAAACAGACGCTAGTACTACTTATGCTTGATGCCACTGTTCAGATACACAGAAGGTGTACTGTCCACACATGAACAAAGATAGTTACATCTGCCTCGTCTAAGATTTTTGTATTCAGAAGAACAGCACGGAAATCAAATTATACTATCACTGAGGTTCTTGATTCGCCCACACTTGCTGTCATTCCCAACAAAATATTAGCAACAACTAGTCTGTCAAATGTAAAGAGAGTTCAGGCTGAGAATTGTGCAGTAATTATGTAGTACTAGATAGGCAGTGCAGCTTGCCGCACCCCACCCACCCGGTCCAGTTTCATCCAGGCCGGTAGCATACACATGATGCAAAGGTAGAGTAACAACAAACACATAAAAGGAATTATTGAGGCCATTGACTCAACATTAGGATTTCTCAAAGAAACATGAGGAAGCAAACAATTACTAATAGTAGTAGTTCAATTGATTACATCTTTTGAGCATGTCACTAAAAATGCAGTATGATATAACTAAAGACAGATATTCATGTGCCAGTTCAGCAAGAGGTAGACACACTGGCCATGCAGCTTCTGATAGTGACGATTCCTATTAGAGGTTCATATAATGTAGCATCAGACACCTAAAGCATCGTTGTTCATATACCAAAAGCAGGCCATAGTGGTTATCACAGCTAACTTATTTACACTGCTTTCATACTGCATAGTACAATAGTAAACTAAACCTACAAATCTGTAGCGACAACTGATCATTCGGCAGCAAATCCCTATCAATGGAAAAACTATGTTCAAACTGTTAGCAAAGAATTATGTAAATAATAGAAATGGATTTGTTATATCAATGGAGAGCATGCATAGCATGAAAAAAATGCACATCAGCAAACATAGCACATCAACTGCCATAAGTGAAAACTAAACCTACGGCTCTCTCCGTTGGGTTACTGTTTTTAACAGATCGAATAGTGTAAGCATAGTAGCTCAACCAATGAATGAAAGGATCATCTAGACCAAGGTATGGGATAACTTGCTTCAATCGATACCGGGGGCTTTTACCCTCTTTTTGGGAAAGAAAATAAAAGGTATACTTGCTCGAGGAGGAGGGATAAGAATAAAGATATTCACCTGGCCGCAGTTCCCCCCTTCCCACTGTCTCCACTTCTCTTTCCCAATTAAAAAAAACAAGAACCAAAGGAGGTGGTAACCTGAGAGACCACCAATGCTGGCTGTCATGGGAGGGGGAGGAGCTGAGAAGCATGCCTAAAGAAGCAATTGCATCCAGAGTAGAGACAAAGCCAGCAAGCAAGAACAAAAAGGAGCAATTGCATCAAAGAAAGGTGTTTTTCTTCATGCCATCATTTTTCTTTTCTCACGTACAAGCACAAATCCCATGTCACCACAACGGTTTCATTAACGGAAAAAGCTGGCGACATGAAGAAAATAGTGAAATGCTTTAAGGCAAGTAAATACTTAGGACTTAACGACACCATCACCTCAGTTTTATAGCAGAAACCATTGAGGTGGGAATTTGAGTTAAACATCAGTATAAATTATGGGTTTAGGCCTAATATAAATGCTGGGTTTAAAGGCGGGAGTTGGGGATTTTGTCTCAGCACACAAGAGCATTTTAGGTCCCAGAAACCTCTAGATCAAGTAGAGGAGAGTTCAAGGTGTTCAGGAGTGATAGAGAACATCAACCTACAGTGATGTCCGAGCAGCTCTGTCGTGGCTGCATACTCGAGCTCCAGTGTGCCGTCCAGCGGCAACGCTGCGGCCACTATCTGCATTTCAAAAACCAGAGACCAAAATCAGGGAGATCAGAGTGTCAAGTGATGGGGAAAAATAGGGGAATAGCATCAGCAAAGATGAAGGATTTCAGATCCAGTAGCAAACATAAATCTTCACTCATGTAGCACCACTGAGGAGAGCGACCTGGACCTGGAGGCAGAAAGCAGAGGAGTTGAGGAAGAAGAGATCGTGTGTTGGCAAGGTCTAACTCGGTGCCTGGCTCCGGGTTGAGACAGGGGAGTGAGCTAACATGCACAACTAATAGTACAAGCTCTAAACTGACTCACTAATACATGTGCTTACAACACTAACTAATAGGTTTAAACTGTACAATTACTGCAACGATGTATTTTTCTTCTTAAAAGTCAAGACTCAATTTAGCTTCGGAACATATATACACGAACTGCAAAAGACAAAAAAGGACCAGAAAAGAAACACAGGGAGAAAAACCAATTTAGCTACGAGTATTCAGGCAAACCTCTCCTTTGTTCATGTAGATTGATGATGGCCTTAATATCATCAAAATCTAATTTCAAAGCACCCGAAATAGTCATTAGTGCCCAACTGAACCTAAGCATTGAAAGGAACTAATGTAGAGGAAACAAAAAAAGAGCAAGTTTATCATCAATAGCTCATATCAGCAGAAAGTATATCATCAATAGCGCAGATAAAAAATCTGGAGGTAGCAATGGCATATACCCATATGAGGGAAAGGGTAGGTTTAGGTACCTGGATGGATTTTACACCTTAGAAGCAGCACCTCTCAATGGTGATCTACTACATGCAGCAAACACTGTTGATAAGTTGGGAAAAGGAAAAATAATTCAGAAAAGAATTGTGACAGCAATGGATGCTAAACGTCCAAACATCAATTATTTTACAGGCATGGATACACTTCTAACTAAAAGACAGTCATTTCCCTAATTACAATATTACATGTGCGATTCTCCAACGTCATATGTCACACATGCTTTTCCTGATTACAACAGAGGAGAAGCCACGATCGGACTACGCACAACATGTTTTTTGGACACCCAGCTCAAACTTCCCTGCAAGGCCTTTGACCCGACACTGCGATGCCTGCTCACAGTAATGCTGAATGTTTTCTTTTGTCCAACCTTGGAGAAGACCAGCGTCTCTGGGTAGACTCGCACTGTGAGAGACTTGGGAACCTCCATCTTCAGTGTGTATACTGAATTTATTGGCCCCACATTTGTCACGGTTCTGTTCACCGTGAATGGCCTTGACCTGAGTGGCACTGTTATGGATGGGTAGTTCAACTGTGCCTCTGGTATCTTGGGAAGCATTTTGCAGGACAGCGTCGGGTCACGCGCAATGGTTGCCAAGCCTTGATCACCGAGGAGAGCACATATGTAGCCAGCATATTCAGTGATGCTAAGGTCATACACAAGGCCGGATCAATAGCTTTTATAGGATTGGCATGGCCAGCACCCATGGCATACGCGGTTGCCCTCTGATGCTGCTCGTCCAAGATCGGGCCACCAGCGCTGTCCGTGATATCAGCTGTGGTGAGGATGGCTGACTTGATAGCAGCAGCAGACCAATCAGGATGGGAGCTCTTGACAAGCGCAGCGATTCCACTGACATGTGGAGTCGACATGGATGTCCCTGATCTAATGTTGAATGGCCCAGATCCAAGAATGGTGAGTGGTGGCCATGCAGCAATGATGTTGAGCCCGGGTGCTAATATATCTGGCTTTAGCACACCGGGGCTGAACGTGCTGGGACCGCGGGATGAGAATGCCGCGACAGTGGGAGATGGACGGACACCAAGCACAGTGTTCTTGTATATGACTTTGGCACTGGCTTTGCTTGTTGCCCTTGCATACTCTATGATATCGTTGCCATCAGCCACGGTCACCTGCACAACATCACTGCAATAATCCTCCAGAAGGGTGGTGAAGCCAGCATCTTTCCTGTTGATCAGGACTATGCCAGCCGCCCCGGCACTCATGATGCCACTGATGTCAGACTGGTTGATTGCTGACCCTGTGTCATTCATTGGTCCTGTGTTATGGCAAATCACAATTTTGCCAGACACATTTCTTCCAGCCAATGATGACTTGCAGTGTTTGTTCCAATACAGAGGAGCAGAGTTGGAGCTTGAGTTCGCGGTCTGATTGAAAGCTTCCCCACTGATGTGCTCGCCGTTGCCAAGCTGCACAACGGTCTGGAAGCTTCGGTCCACCGAGCCAGCTGCAACTGTGAGCAACCATGGTGCAGAGTTGGCAATAAAGGACCTTGGCCCGTTGTTACCAGCTGCAGCCACGACAACAACACCCTTTGCTACCGCATTGAATGTGCCAATGGCAACCGGATCATCAGTGAAGTTGACATCAAAAAAGGGGCCGAGGGAGAGTGAAAGCACATCAACACCATCCTTGACGGCTTCATCTAACCCGGCAACTATGTCCGAGGATGCACACCCAAGAATTATGCACACCCTGTACATGGCCAAGTGTGCATGTGGAGCACTGTGCCCCTGCCGAGGCCGTGGGCTGAGGCATGACTGACGAAGTTCCCAGCTGCGGTGGACGAGGTATGTGTTCCATGCCCCGTGTCATCTCCGGAATCATATGCTCTGGGATTACGGAATTTGGCACCTATCAATTTGTTGTTGCAGCGTGCAGCGCCATGGCATGAGCCCTTCCACTTTGATGGGGGTGGCGGGATGCCGCTGTCATCAAAGGAAGGATGCTCTGCGTATATGCCGGTGTCCAGAACCCCGATTATGACTCCTTGGCCATAGTTGGTGTCCCTCCACAGCCCGGCATCTTTCTCCAGTCCGAGGAACTTCGGAGTGTGAGTGGTGCTGGGGTGCCAGAGATGGTCTGGAAACGCTCGCAGAAACTCCTTCCTCTGGGACACCACGGCAAGGTCGTCTTCGGTGAGCCTCACGGCAAACCCCGTGAAGACCTCAGTGTAGGTATGGATGAGGCGTGGCTCATAGGAGCCGGCGAGAGGCGTTGGCAGGAAGGAATCCTGCCACCAGCGGTGGTCGTCCTCGCTGCCGGCTTCGACGGGTGGCCTCAGCAGCACAATGTGTGTGCGATGGCCTGGAGAGAGGCCTGCACCTAGGTCGTCGCATACCGCAGGTGCAGGAGCATGCAGGAGCATGAGGGTGAGCGAGAAAAGTGGGATCATGAGGTTGGCCAAGGATGCCATGGCTTGAGCTGAGGTGGTGGTGATGGAAGAAGCGAGAGGTAGAGAGGACGACGGGGCTGCTGGTGGTGGAAGCACGGCGCAGAGGAGCAAATGCTTCTTCCTCTTTCTCTTGGTGGTGGTGGTGGTGGAAGCACGGAGCAGAGGAGCAAATGCTTCTTCCTCTTTCTCTTGGTGGTGGTGGTGGTGGTGGAAGCACGGTGGAGAGCAGCAAATGCTTCTTCCTCTTTCGCTCACTCTACCTCGGTTGGTTTTGGGAGAGAAAGAAAGGGGGGGAGAGCACAAGCACAGCAATGGCTTCGGGCCTCAACGTTAAATGCTGCGTGCTGAACCTTGCACGCACGCCTAGATGCTCCTGTGCCTATATGTGAGTCAAATCACATTGTTCTGTGCGGTTCCTCTTGGCAGGGAGACACACAAGTGATGCCCTGACACCCCTACATGGCGTAGGGAGACGCTCGTGTCGAGCTTGCGCTGGTCGAGAGAAAGCCTCCGCAAGAGAGAAAAGTTGAGCTTCCATCTATGGAAAAAGAGGAAGCTCCGCTCCTGGTGGGTGGTGGCTGAAGGAAGTGACCAAGGGGAGAGGACGACGCTACGTGTCGACTGTTGCGCTAGCGTGGTTTCAGTTTCAGCTAAATTAAAATCAAAATAGCGGGGCACTAGTCCCTGCAAAGCACACAAGGGCAAGGCTATCCTTCATAGACACTGGTGTGTGTCGAGCTTGCGCTGGTGGAGAGAAAGCCTCCAAACAAAGAAAGGTTCGACCGCGTCAGCACGCAGCTTGCAGAGCTGATGGGGAAAATGGTGGAGGAGGGAACAGAGAAGTGACCCAAAGGGAGAGAGGACAGTGGCGGTGGTGGACTGGTGGTGGGTGCACTGCGAGAGAGAGAGAGAGAGGCTGAGCTTCCACGATTCCATCTACGGAAAAAGAGGAAGCTATGCTGCTGGTGGGTGGTGGTGAAAGTGGCCGAGAGGACGACGCTGCGTGTCGAGTGTTGCGCTAGCCTGATTTAAGTTTCAGTTGAATTGCAAATTAAAATAGCGGGGCGGGACAAGATGTTTAGCGGAGTTAAACCACAATTAGCGCTTTTTGATGGAAAATTCAGTAGTAAATCAAAGCATCCGGATTTGGAAAAGAGAGGAGGGAGGAGCTCAGCTTGCCTGGCGAATTGGCGATGGATGATCTGGACGAGGCCGGGACTCGCGCATCGTCGCCTTCGTGTTGCGGAAGCGGAAGCAGCCAGCGCCTCCTCGCCGCTGCACAATCCTTACTCCAGCAACTCGCCGGCGCTGCGCCTGCCGACCCCGTGCGCTCCGCCTCGGGCCCTCGGCGACGAAATCCTGCCGCGACCTCTCCGGGCCGGGGCGGCGCTCTGCGTCTTCCGCCCGCGGCTGCCTCGCACTTGCCGCCTCGGGCCCTCGGCGACGAACTCCTGCCGCGGCCTTCGGGCCGGGGCGCCGCCCTGCGTCTCCCGCCGCGGCTGCCTCGCACTTGCCCCCCACGCCTCCGACCCGCTACCTCCCTTCCGCCGCCTGCGGCGTTGAAGTCGCCGTCTCCGCCCATGACTCGGGCCTGGGTGGCTGGAGATTGTCACACCCGATGTGAACACATCATCGGTGGACTAGCGGCGTAAGCATGAATGGAAATTGGATCTGAACCTTCTCATCCCCTCTTCGTCTAGCTCTCACGTAGTACTTCTCTGTTTTCTCCCCAATTCTTCCCCTGTGCGATCGATCCCCTTTCATAGGATTTCCGGTTGTCACAATTGGTATTTAGAGCCTCAATTTTTTTCCTCCGCTGCCAGATCGGTGCCGCCACGCCCATATTCTCTTGGCCAATCGGTAAAATCCACTGCCTCACGTGCGATTTCACTCCGATGAGATCGCCTAAAATCCTGGGCAGAGTTTGATTTGCTCGGAGCAGGTGTCACAGCGTCGTCCAAGCCTTCCGCCCAGACCCGACAGCTCATGGCTGCCGTAGGGGAGGAGACAGCGGGCCTCACGACCCTGATGAAGAAGCTTCTCTCCCGTTTTGAAGAAGAGAAAGTGCGCGCCGAGGTGCAGACCGCGTTCAACACCTAGGTGTCACGCGAGTTGCAGAGTTTGACCAAGCAAATCGGCCTTACCCAGGCAAAGGTGGACGATGTGCGCAAGGTGGCTTCCCCATCAGCCTCCTCCTCCCCTTTTCCTAACTTGCAAGTGGGTGATCCGTCTGTGGCAGTGTCGCAGACACCAGGTGCTCGCGAGGGGCCACAGCAGCCACCGCCAGCGACACTGCACAACCCCCGGCAGATCCACGCGCCGCACCACACCCGAGCGCGCTTCCAATACCACAGGTCATCGGGCTGCCCCGCTCGCCAGGCTCGCCAATGACAGGCCACACATGTTGTTCCGGCCGGAGCAACCCGCGCTGGCAGCCCGCGCCTCACAACCAACTCCGCATGAGGAGTACTTTTCCAAGCCGTCGAAGCATCATTTTCCCCGATTTGATGGTGATGCTCCACGCATATGGTTGGACCGCTGCCTAGCATACTTCGAGTTGTCCAGGGTATCGCTGCATAGTTGGGTCACAATAGCAGCGTTGTATGTGGAGGGTCATGCGGCACTGTGGCTTCGAGCATTTCGTCAAACAAATTCAGATAGCACTTGGGATATGTTCAGGCATGCCATGGTGGAGGAATCTGGCCCAGAGGAGTTTGAGTCAACTATGCATAATCTTCTTCAGCTCTGTCAGACAGGAACAGTGGTGGAGTACCGCCAACAGTTTGAGGTACTTATGTACGATTTGATTGCTCTTAACGCGACCCCGAGCTCCAAGTTCTTCGTAACCCAGTTCCTACTAGGCCTTAAGGATGAACTACGCGCCGTTGTGCGCATTCAGGTGCCTACCAGTATTACTAGAGCGACAATGTTTGCTCTGATTCAAGAGGAGGAATTAGAGATTCAACATCCTCGACTTCGTCCATTATCTGTCAGTCGCCCACCTCCAGTGCACAGCCTGCCATCAGCATTTGGGCGACCTCCCCCAACATCAGCAGTGCCACCTGCCGCAGGGACAACACCACGCGCCATTCCTGCGCCCAAGCCAGCTCCGGATGATTTCGGACACGAACGTCAGCTCTGCGACTATAGACGTCAACATGGCCTCTGTTTTCACTGCGGCGACAAGTACTCACGGGAGCACCAGTGCAAGCGATCGGCGCAGCTGCTGACACTTGAAGTGGGGGACTTTGGCGAAGTGCTTTTCAGATGATGTTGTGCAAGCGCTCGAGTTGCTCGATGAACCAGAACCTGCAAATGTTGCATGCTGCCTCTTATCCGCTCACGTTGTCGAGGGTACAGAATCACCAGAAACTATTCGCCTGTGCGCCATCGTGGGAGACCAAACCATGCTGTTGCTTGCCGATTCAGGCAGCACTCACAGCTTCGTCAATGGTGCATTCTCTCAACGCATCAGCGCTTGTACCACGAGTATCCCTGCTAACACTGCCAGAGTCGCCAATGGACAGAACCTGGACTGTACAGCCATGGTACCGTAGCTGAAATGGGCTACACAGGGTCATGAATTTGCCATGGACATGCGTGTCTTGGATCTGGGTGGCTATGATGCAGTGCTGGGCGTGGACTGGCTCGGACAACACAGTCCTATGCAGTGTGATTGGAATCTGAAAACCATGAAATTCCCGCGACAGGGAACAACAGTACACCTAACAGGTGTCCATACCGACGAGCAACACTCTCTCACAGCCTTGGATGCGGCCAGTTTGTGGCAGATGCATGACACGAACGAGATCTCGGAAGCAGCCCTGCTGGAGATTCAGTTCACTCCAACAAGCAGTACATTCTTCGTGCGGTTCAACACATCTTGACAGAATTCAAGGACATTTTTGAGGAACCCACCCAACTTCCCCCTCACAGGCGGTATGATCATGCAATCACCTTAGAACCTAGAGCGTGATTGTCCAAGGTTTTCATTATTTATTGCCTTATGGACTGTTATTTTTCTTTATGATACAATTTTATGCCTTTTCTCTCTTATTTACAAGGTTTTCATGAAGAGGGAGAATGCCGGTAGCTGGAACTCTGGACCAGAAAGGAGCAAATCTGAGATACATATTCTGCATAGCTCCAAATGTCCTAAAACTTTACGAATAATTATTTTGGAATAAATAATAATGGGCGAAGAAACAACAGAAGGGGACCCACCAGGCAGCCACAAGCCTGGGTCCCCTGGCCAGCCCCCGATGTCCATCTTCTGCTATATGAAAGGTTTTGACCTAGAAAAATAAGAAGGAAGCTTTCGGGACGAAGCACCACCGTCTCGAGGCGGAACCTGGGCAGAAGCAATCTATGGCTCCGGGGGAGTTATTCTGTTGGGGAAACTTCCCTCCGGGAGGGGGAAATTAAAGCCATCGTCATCACCAATGATCCTCTCATCGAGTAATGGTCAATCTTCATCAACATCTTCACCAACACCATCTCCTCTCAAACTCTAGTTCGCCTCTTGTATCCAATCTTTGTCTCAAAACCTTAGATTGGTACCTATGGGTTGCTAATAGTGTTGATTACTCTTTGTAGTTGATGCCAGTTGGTTTCTTCGGTGGAAGATCATATGTCCAGATCCTTAATGATATTCAATCACTACTACAGGATGCTGCTAACGCGACACTACGATCAGAGACCCTTCGAGAAACTGTGTGTGATGCAATAATCGCAAACGATGGTGTATGAAAACCGTCAAAATGTATAAAATGTTTGCGATGATGGATGCATCAAACACTGTTCAGATTTTAGTTCCGTGTGCGATGAAGGGCATACGGTTCAGTTCAATTAACTATTTGCGATGAGGAGGAACAAAAGAAACAGCCAGCCAGATGAAGGCGTGTGCGATACACAACATATGATTCACTCGGATGAACTGTTTGTGATTAGGCAACACAAAAGAAACGAGCAGCCAGATGAAGGTGTGTGTGATATATAGCATACGGTTCACTCGGATGAACTGTTTGTGATTAGACAACACAAAAGAAATGGGCAACCGGATGAAGGTGTGTGCGATATACAACATAAGGTTCACTCGGATGAACTGTTTGTGATTAGGCAACACAAAAGAAACGGCCAGCCAGATCAAGGTGTGTGCGATATACGCATGCGGTTCACTCGGCCCTTGTCGTCAGTGTGTGACCTCTGTGGCAACCGTTCGCTCCCCAGGCGCCTCTTCGTGTACCGTGGCAACTGGCAACCGTCCGCCGACTCTTCGCCTTTCCCTCTCGATTTGGAACTGCCGTCACACGGTAGCTCTTCTTCCCTCCTCCATTTGCCTTCACCCTTCCTTCTGTCATTGTTTGATCGTCTTCTCCATGGTGGGAACAGGCCGGAAATGACCCCGTTATTCTTGCCTCGATCTGAATGATGACGTAGTGGAGGAACTCATTGATCGGTGCGACGTCATCACCTCGGCTAGCATGGCAGGTTCGTTCAAGACCATTCTCGACTCAACTAATAACATCATTACAAGGAACCCAAGGGTCCAGAAGCGGTTTGATCTCCCCTATCTTCTTCGCCGCGACCCTGCTGACTGGCGCGGGGACGAGGGAAGCCTCGCCTTGTGTAAGTTGATGCTGCTTGATAATGATACATATGATGTTAAGATGCCATCGCTTCAGGGCAAGGCTTGGGTAAGCACAAATGGAGATTGGGTTGTTTATATTGGGTACAACTGCGAGTGGGAACTTGTGAATGTGTACACTCGTCACCGGGTTCCACTTCCAAAAATCTCAGATGACCGCCCAGAGGTTGAGTACACTGGTATTCTAGTGAGTTCAAATACGATCATGCCGACTATCGTCTACGAAAGATAGCAATTTGTTGAGTTCCCAACCGCTCTTGGGGTTATAGGAATGCTTGTGTTGTCGCTATCTTCGACAAGCTTGTTGCCGTCCTTCATAGTTTGACTCGATGGATATTGCTCAAAAATCAGTTTCTATACACGGATGAGTACTGTGATGCAATTTAATGCGAGGGTCTTGTGTTTGCTGCCACCACTCGTAGCACTGTTTTTGCATGGAATTCTTATGATTTCGGTATGTTTGTCTTCCACGGTAATTATAATTGTTTCATCCACATGCATGTGGGTTAGCTAGTTTTCCTTTACTAATTAACCTTCTTGTGTTTCCAAGGTCCTATGAACATTCCACCACCTATACTTGAAAATTTTATTCACGAGCATGAGGACGAGCAAGACCCATATACTCAGTGGCGCCTGGCAACTTATTCCGATGGATCACCTCTTCTTGTCTGTATACAGGGCACTGCTGATGTTACTAAGGAAGCAGGTGTTATCTCGTATGGTCGCACTCTTCGGACCTATTCCAACATCCATTGCAGGGTATTCAGGATGGATACTAGTGTACTAGCACCAACACCTTCTCCCTGGTTCAGTATTGAAAGTCTTGGAGGAAACTCGCTATTCCTTGGACAAAACTATCTAATGATGGTGGAAGGTGACCCAACTGTTGTTGACACAACGTTACTACCATTTATGAGAAGCAACTGTATCTATACCTCGGACATTACTATGCTTCCCTACCGTCCCAATATGGGTCCTGACATAGGCCGCTTCAGCCTCGATGATCAGTCCTGCGTTGGTCTCGAGATTATACCTGGCCATACCTCGGGCCGGGCCGGGCTTCAGGCCGGGCCTAGCCAAGCCCGACGCAAAAAAACCCAGGCTCGGGCCCGGCCTGGCTCGGCCATCGGGCCTGTTTTCTGGGCACGAGCCTGGCCCGAACATGTAAAAGCCCGTCGAGCTCCGGCCTGGCCTGACCCGACCTTCAGAAAAGTGAAAAAACGACAAGCTCGGGCCCGGCCCGGCCATCGGGCTCAAAATCTAGGCCCAAGCCTGGCCCAGGAGCAGCGTCGGGCTAGGCCGGGTCGGGCTTTTTCGGGCCGGGCTGGCCGGGCCGGGCTTCCCATGGCCAGGTATACTCGAGATTGACAGTAGCTGGCCCTTCCCAGAAAATCACTTATGGTTCAAAGAAAGCGTTTCCAACGCCGACGAGTGGTTGAGCTGAAGTTTATTTCATCGCTTTGTTATTTGTTATGTGAGAAAAACTTTACTAGAATGTTCTGTTGGAAATGAACTATAATCCAACGTGTATCCTCGTTGTCGTTGTGGGCTGATGGCTTGTTGTATGTAATTAATGGTACATTTGCATATGCGTCCATCAACTCACGCCTGCTAGTGATGTCCATATGAACAGTGCTAGTGATTTTAGTTGCAAAATTAGATAGTGCTAGTGATTTGTAGCTGCATATTTTGACAACTCGCAGTGTTACAAGGTTAACAAATGGCAATGTTACTAGATAAACAAATGTCAATCTTTCCAGTTTGACAAATGGAAACATACCCAAAATGACAGATATGCAAATCTTATCTAATTGTTTGTACGTGGTTGCACACGGGTCATGCAAAACAACTGTTTGCGTTGAAGGGATGCAGAAATCCTGCTCGACACATTTTCCCTTGGCTTCCTGGGGAAGCTGTCGGTTTGCATACGGGTGTTCTAACTAAAACGTTTGCGATGAGTGTTTTATATTTAAAAACCATTGACGTTTTTTTCAAAAGAAAATCGTTTGATAAGTCTGTACATTAAGAGAGAAAAACGTAAGTTTGTTCAAACCATATCTTTCATTCAGTCACACTACGAATTTATATCCATATGATTGAGAATTCGAGATACAGTATTAAACCCCCCAAAAACTATTTCTGACGACAGGGAGGCGGCGTGCCGTGCCGTCGTTGTCGTTGTCGTCCTCCGGGACGCCGTTGTTGAAGTCTTCAGGGCAGCACAAAATGTTCTTCACGTGTAAATCAAACATCATGTCATCGCGCGATCGACGGGTGGGGCGCGAGAGGACGGCAACTGGCGCCGCTGAGAGGTAGCGGTCGACGGCAGCGTCCCATGCCGCTGAGGGGGGCGCGTGCACGGGCACAGGGGCGGCGGGTGCAGCCAAACGCACGGGGACCGCGCTGCGATGGGTGGAGGGGCGCGCACGGGCACGACGGGTGCAGCCAAACACACGGGCGCCGGTGCCACGGTGGGTGGAGGGGCGCGCACGGGCACGTGCACGGGTGCTGGCACTTGCATGTACACGAGCTCGCGCGGGTCCGCGGAGACCTCGCTGACGCCCACGGCTTCCAGCTCTGCGATAGTGCTCGGCAACCAGCCTGTCAATGCTACGGGGATGGTCGCTGGCGCGGGCGCGGGGATGGGAGTTGGGACGGGAGTGGGGGCAGCAACCGCCGTGGCCAACTCGTTCTGGGCCATGTCCATGAGGCCCCATTCCTTCTTATTTTCTATGTCCTTCGGCTCGGAGTCGACTTCACCAAACTTGAAGACTAGTGGGAGATGATCATTCTGCGCCATGGCGTTGGTGGAGGTCTGCGGGAGGGAGGGGAATGGGAGGCGAACAGTAAGGCCGCCCGTATTAAACAGTGGCTCGGGCGCCAATAATGGAGAGGAAGGCGGGCGGCCATGGAAGTCAAAGGGCTCGCTTCCCAATGAGCCTGCGCAGCATACAGCTCACACACTTCTCGGTGAGCCTGCGCATTGGAGGACAGCTTGCATGCCTCTCGGTCAGCCTGCACACCGGACTGCGCTCGCACGCCTCCCATTCAGTCAAGGTCAAGTAGTTGTCTGCACGACACCTCCTACAGCCATTAAAACCAAGACACATGGCGTCACGTGAATGGTTAGCAGAACGCACACGATTTGAATTATACAAACATTTGAGATATTAAAGTGGCAGCTATTTTTTCAAATGCCTTTGTTGGCTGTCATTATTCGAGTGCGCCTTCTCTCAAAATGGACAAGGAAAATACCACATCCTGTCGGGTGTCATTCCATGATAGCATGCCAAGTTTCATGAATTTCTGACGAGTTTTGGATTTACTAGAATTTAAAAACCAGGCATCTCAATGTTTTGCCAGCAATCAATGGTGCCCTGGTGTTTGAAATTCATTCCCATTTCTTACATGGGACCTAAGCATGCACCCAAGGACACAGATTTGATTTTTCAACCAATTTATATGCACTGGAGCATGTGCATGTAGTTCAAATTTGAATTATGCACATAAATGCATTGAAAACTCAGTTAATGCATAAAAATGTCCAAAAGAACCCCGAAAAATCACAAAAATTGACACAACACTCCTGTTGTTCTATGTTGACACGAGAAAAAATTTGGAAGCAATAAGAGGCAGTGGATATCGTTTCGTCCCCAAAGGTGGGACGTTCCCTACCGAAACCATGATGCTTGTTGTGAGAAGCTCTGGTTTGTGAGAAGCATATACCCAAACCTGCCCCAAATGGGACAAATTTTTTACCACGGCATGTTGATGCCGCTCAATGAAAGCATGCCAAGTTTCATGAATTTCAGACGAGTTTTGGATGTACTAGAATTTAAAAATCAGGCATCTCAATGTTTTGCCGACAATCAACGGTGCGTCGTTGTTTGAAATTCATTCCCATTTCTTGCATGGGACCTAAGCATGCACCCAAGGACATAGATTTGATTTTTCAACCAATTTATATGCACCGGAGCATGTGCATGTAGTTCAAATTTGAATTATGCACATAAATGCATTGAAAACTCAGTTAATGCATAAAAATATCCAAAAGAACCCCAAAAAATCACAAAAATTGAGACAACACTCCTGTTGTTCTATGTTGACACTAGAAAATTTTTGGAAGCAATAAGAGGCAGTGGATATCGTTTCGTCCCCAAAGGTGGGATGTTCCCTACCGAAACCATGATGCTTGTTGTGAGAAGCTCTGGTTTGTTAGAAGCATATACCCAACCTGCCCCAAACGGGGCAAAATTTTTACCACGGCATGTTGATGCCGCTCCATGAAAGCATGCCAAATTTCATGAATTTCAGACGAGTTTTGGATTTACTAGAATTTAAAAACCAGACAGCTCAACATTTTGCCGCAATCAACAGTGCCCTGGTGTTTGAATTTCATTCCCATCTCTTGCATGGGACCTAGAAATTCACCCAAGGACACAGATTAGATTTTTAAACCAACATTAGTGCATTGGAGCATGTGCTTGTAGTTCAAATTTGAATTATGCACATAAAATGCCTAGAAAACCTAGTTAATGCATAAAAATGTCCAAACGAACCCCGAAAAATCAAAAAAATTGACACAACACTCCTCTTGTTATATGTTGACACTAGAAATTTTTTGAAAGCAATAGGATGCAATGGATATCGTTTTCTCCCCAAAGGTGGGACGTTCCCTATCGAAACCATCATGCTTGTTGTGAGAAGCTCTGGTTTGTGAGAAGCTTATACCCGAACCTGCCCCAAATGGGATAAATTTTTTCCCACGGCATGTTGATGCCGCTCCATGATAGCATGCCAAGTTTCATGAATTTCATACGAGTTTTGGATTTAGTAGAATTTAAAAACCAGGCATCTCAACATTTTGCCGGCAATCAACAGTGCCTTGGTGTTTGAATTTCATTCCCATCTCTTGCATGGGACCTAGAAATTCACCCAAGGAGACACATGTGATTTTTCAACAAACTTTAGTGCATTGGAGCATGTGCTTGTAGTTCAATTTTGAATTATGCACATAAAATGCCTAGAAAACCCAGTTAATGTATAAAAAGGCCAAACGAACCCCGAAAAAAATCCAAGATTGAACACAACACTCCTGTTGTTCTATGTTGACACTAGATTTTTTTTGAAAGCAATAAGAGGCAACAGATATCGTCCCATCCCCAAAGGTGGTACGTTCCCTATCGAAACCATCATGCTTGTTGTGAGAAGCTCTGGTTTGTGAGAAGCTTATACCCGAACCTGCGCCAAATGGGACAAAATTTTCACCACGACATGTTGATGCTGCTCCATGATAGCATGCAAAGTTTCATGAATTTCAGACGAGTTTTGGATTTACTAAAATTTAAAAACCAGGTATCTCAACGTTTTGCCAGCAATCAACAGTGCCATGGTGTTTGAAATTCATTCCCATCTCTTGCATGGGACCTAGAAATTCACCCAAGGACACACATGTGATTTTTCAACCAACTTTAGAGCATTGGAGCATGTGCTTGTAGTTCAAATTTGAATTGTGCATAGAAAATGCCTAGAAAACCCAATTAATGTATAAAAAAGGCCAAACAAACTCCAAACAATTCATTCCCATTTCTTGCAGGGACCTAAGCATGCACTGAAGGACACATATTTGATTTTTCAACCAATTTGATGCACCGGAGCATGTGCATGTAGTTTAATTTTGAATTGTGCACCTGAAATGGCTAGAAAACCAATTTAATGTATAAAATGTCCAAATGAACCCTGAATAATTCCTATTCTTTTACGACACACATATAGTTGCACGTTCACTACAGATAAAAGGTCTAGCAATTCAAACAGCGCCCATTGCTGCTGTGACCCCATTTTGTAATTCAAATCAAGTAGATCACACACAGTTTATTATCACCAACCGTGTGAGATGTAGTACAGAATATCTTGGAGCATCGTCCTTAGGTGTATAGTACGCCTAGGGCTTACACGAGAAGGTGCGTCGGCTATAGTCCATAGCCGGCGTGTCAAGCCACTAGCTCACTCCCCAATAATTCCCGCCTCTGCATCCCTCGCTATCTCAAAAATATCTATCGCCTGGAAGGTTTTAATGTTTGATAGCACATGATTAGTATGTGCGGATTGTAACATCCCTAGCCTTGCTATGCACTTGGACTAGCTTGGTTGCTGCATCATGTTTAAATTTCATTTAAACCTGAATTGGGGATGTTAAACCCTAGCACCAAATGAAATTCAAATAGGTTCAACCTAAAATAATCTTAAATGAACCCAAAATGCCCTTTGAAAATGTTCATGATTTCTGATAAAGGTGAAAACCTCTGCCGAAAATGAAGAACATATTTCTAGGTCATCTTTGGATTTTTGATTTAAATCATTATGTATTTGAATTTGAGCATTTAATTACTATAAATATTTAAAATGCTCAAATAATTCTAAAACTAAATGTGGACCACTCGATTAATTCAGGGAGTGTCCACAAATTATTTCAGGATTTTACAAAATGCTTGGGTATTTTTACTGAAGCCAAAACAGTTGCAGAAGCAAATTAGAAAACAGAGAGGGAGGGATGCTCACCTGGGCCTCACCTGGTGCCAGTCATCCCTAACCTCTACTAGTATCTAGTAGGCAGAGGCTGACAGCGCACGCGCGCGTGAGGCGCGACGCCTCCTGCCTGCTGCCTTCCCGACGCGTCTGGACAACGCCACGCGCCACCCCGGTCCCTCTCTCCCACTCCCTCGTCCTTTCCCCGCCTCTGCTCCCTCTCTGGAGCACGCCCGAACACCCCGCTGCACACCAACGAGCACCGCCGTAGCCACAGCCATCCCAGCGCCTCCCCGTGCTGTCCCCGACGTTTGCCTCAACACCGTGAAGCTCCCCCTCAATGCGAGCATCACCGGATGCCTTGTCGTCTCACCATCGGCCCGTCTTCTCTGCTCGGCCGCCGAGATCGCCGGCGACCTCACGATATCTCCAGCCCGTCCCCGAGCTCGCTGTTCGCTCCCCTACACTCGCCGTGAGCCACTGACCCTTCCCCCTCTCCGTTATCGCTCTCGTGCGCCGTAGCCACCGCACCTTGCTCGCCCGCACGCGCCGCCGCCTGTGCTCGCCGCCGACGTGTCTCCAGTCATCTAACGGTCCATCAGTCGTGCTCAGCTTCCTCACCGCGCTGTGTAGAGGACGTAGGTGCCCCGCACAAGTTGCCCCGACTGTCGTAGCGTCGACCCCGTGCTCACCCGAGCTCCGGCGACTGCCAAGGTCGACGCCGGCGACGACTCCGGCAACCGCAGGCCCAACCACCGCCACTACTCGACGCGGACGAGCGCCCTCGTCACGTAGATGCCCTCCGTCGGCCATTTGGTCGCCGGAGGAGGAATCCCGATCCCCTCCGTCGTCTCTGGCCTTGCCAGCGACGAGCCCCAGGTCAACTCCGGCGAGTTTGACCCGAGTTGACCCAGTTTGACTCCCCCTCCGGGTCACTGACATGTGGGGCCAGCCCCTAACTAATTTCTAGATTAGTACTAATTAAAATAGGTTAGTTAGTTAGACACTGACCTATGGGCCCCACTGGTCGGGTTTGACCTGTATCGGCCCTGTTGACTGCTGACATCATAGTGACGTCATGCTGACACAGTACTTCTTTTCTAGAATTTAAATAAATCTTAAATGGTTTATTTATTTCAGAAAATGTTTGAAACTTCTAAAATTCATAGAAATTCAACCGTAACTCCAAATGAAATAAGTTATATATGAAAAATGATTAAAAAATCCAATCTATCCATCTATATTGGTTTCATGCATAATAAAGAAACTTAAACTTGTTGTTTAGTTCAAAACATGATAATGCATTATATGAGTTCATAACTTGAGTTTGAATTTGAACCCTTGGTTCAAATAAGCTCAAAACCTTCTCTTCTAGTTGCATTAGCTCAAAACATGGCATGTTGCCATGTCATGATCATGCATAATATTGTGCATTGCATTGATTGTGTTTTCTCTCTGTGGCCGGTAATTGTCCCCTCTGAGTAAACGTGGTTCCTACGATGAGATCGATGACAATGATGAAGAACTATACTATCTTCAGAAGTGCCAGGCAAGCAACCCCCCTTGTTTATTTCGATACAATCCTACTCTCTGCTCTTGCTCTCTTTTATTGCATTAGGACAATAACGTTTCAACTATTACCTTTTCTCGGTAGTTGAACCCACTCCTTTGCTTGACCTGTCATTGTCACCAAATAGCTAAACCATCCTAGCATGCTTAGGAGTTGCTTGAGCTTTGTTTTGACCACTCTTCCATGCTCGCTTGCTATGCTTAGAGTTGTGTCGGGTCTGATCCATCTGGGTGATGAATTGGAATGAACATGTCCTAATGAAGAGACTTAAGTGTCTTGACCCGTTTTGGTCAAGTTGGTGATGAGAGGCCGTGTTGGAAAACATGGTGGATTGTCTTGTGATACGGCTCACAGGAATTGAGTTTTGTGCTTATCAGAGCCTATACCTTGCGGTCACATGGACATTTGCGATCAGGTGTGTGGGCAGGTGATGCATGACGCGTGTGTCCGGGTGACACCCGGCATGGCATAGTGTCCGGACTAGACATAGATTCGTGTTCCAAGAGGGAACGCTGTTGATGGGTCAGGGACGGGTTCCTTTGAGTCAGGGTTAACATCATCTATTTGAATAGTCGCGTCCGCGGTAAAGGACTACTTGGTTTCTTATACAGTTCATAGACAAGTGAAAGTGGATACTCTAAAATGCGCAAGATAAGCGTGAGTGCTATGGATGGCGTTCTCGTAGGGAGACAGGAGCGTATCCATAGTGGTGTATTGATTGGTGACCTCAAAAGAGTTACTTGCAGACGTAATTCTGGATAGCCATTGAGTCAAAGCTGGCTTGCTGCAGTTAAACCCCACCACCCCTTTGTTGATACTGATGCATATATAGCTAGTTCTGATGTAAGTCTTGCTGGGTACAATTGTACTCATGTTTGCTTAATTTATGTTTTTGCAGAGAGACTTCAGTCTCACTAGTAGTTCCGCGTGGACTTCGACGTTTAGTTTGTTACCTTAGCTATGATCTTGTACCCTTTGGAGGGTCTTGTAGATAGATAGGCTTACTAGCCTTCTCTCTTTTCAGATGTCTATACTCAGACATGTTTATGCTTCTGCCTATGCTTGTTGCTTGTATGACTTGAATGCTGGGTCATCAGACCCATGTTTGTAATATCTGGCTCTTCGGAGCCTAATGAATAAATACTTTGAGTTGTAGAGTTTTGTTGTGATGCCATGTTGTATCTGCACATATCAGCATATTGTGTGTATGATTTGAAATGCTTGGCATGTGTGGGATCCGACAACCTAGTTGTGTATCCTTGGTAGCCTCTCTTACCGTGAAATGTCTCCTAGTGCTTCCACTGAGCCATGGTAGCTTGCTACTGCTCCGGAACACTTAGGTTGGCCAGCATGTGTCCTTCTTCGATCCTGTGTCTGTCCCTTCGGGGAAATGTCACGCGGTGTCTACCGGAGTCCTGTTAGCCTGCTACAGCCCAGATTCTCCGGAGTCCTGTTAGCCCAGCTGCTACAGCCCGGATTCACTCGCTGATGACTGGCACATTCGTTGCTGGGTCATGTATGCCTGTCCCTGTAAGTTAGTGCCACTTTGGGTTTACGACTAGTCATATCGGCCCGGGTTCTTTGTCATATGGATGCTAGCGACACTATCATATACGTGAGCCAAAAGGCGCGAATGGTCCTGGGCCACGTAAGGTTGCACCCGCGGGAAAACCGTGCGTGAGGCCGCAAAGTGATATGATGTGTTACATGCTAGATCGGTGTGGCTTAGGATCGGGGTCCTGACAGCTTTGGTATCAGAGCCTGACTGCTTGTAGGATTACCATGCCAAACTGATCGAAGTCGAGTCTAGAAATGCTTTAGTTATATAGGGGAATTGATTGTGGAAGGGAACATAAGGCTCCTTTTACTCCTTTACCCTATGCCCTTCTGATCCGAGTCATCTTATCTTTCCTACGAGGTTAAGGAACTAGGCTTTCTATTCTCTCTATCAGGATCACGTGTTACTAATCCATAGACTTATAGGATTGATGGGTTCAAGTCTTAGTTCAGTTCCTATTACTTCCGTGTTTTCATAGCTGGCCTCAGAACCTTGATATTGTGATGTTAAGTGGTTATGCCACCATTTTACAGGATGTCTCAAATATTTTTTGAGCATTTACAACTGTTATGCTGTCCGAGTCATCCCAGGTTTCTAAATAGTTTGATGCACTTGCAAATCTTTCTTCACGTTCCCGATGTTCCTTTGGGCCAGATTAACCACACTAACCAGTGTGTTGAGGTACTCCATTGCCTCGACATATATGTTGAAGCTATTATTATGACACTAGGGTATCTTAGAGAATCACCTATGAATCTAGCCATGTTTTGTGTTCCCAGTGTGATGATTCTGGCCATCATTCTTGAAAGCATCCCGTGATGCCATTTAGTTAGTAGGCATTCTATTCCTGGGTTCTTGAACTGAAGATTCACTCTACTTACTCCATGTTGATAGTGTTTGCTCATTCCTTAGGATATTAGTAACCTTTGTGATAGTCCTTGAGGTCCGTGGTAATTTCCTCTTCCAAATACCATGAACTACTTATGGCAGAAGTTCCTCGTTGAACCAAAAGATCACAACCAGAGTGCTCTTGATGAGTTCTCGATTCTATGTTGTGACTCTGCCAGTTCTACCTTTCCGCATGGGTTATCCGGAAGAAATATGTTGAACTCGTTCGACATGCTAATCTATGCGTCCACAACTCAGAAAATTATATGCTCCTTTGAGTTGTCCCTCTTTAGTTGTTTTCTGACCTTTGTTTATCAATTGATAGTCAAGAGTATGCGTGCATTCGTTCATTGATGCCTATTATTCTTGTGTTCCGTCAAGCCATTCAATCTCGGAATGACTAGGAGAAACAAACTCTAGTACCTTATCCATCTCCAGGATTGGGTCAAAGCAGTTGTAATCCGCAAACCAAATGCCAACCCAGCTTTTGATTATGTTCTACCCTGAAGTATTATCGTCTTATGTTAAGAATGACATGAGAATTGCACCACCTCTTATGAATTCTTGATGCAGTGATACTTCTTGCCATCATTGTTCATTCCTCGGTTCCCATGTTATTGTAACTGGAGTGCCGACAAGTGAATCGTGATGTGTGAAATCAATACCCCTAGCAACTGTGTTGCTTGGTACTTAATGGACAATAATTCCATTCTTAGCGTGTTGGTTACTGAACCATCATTCTAAGATTGATCGTGCTACCTAGTCCATTTTTCCTGGTGCACTCCTCGATCAACGAGTTAGGATTGTGTCAATCCCTTGCTCTTTTGATCATATCGTCTTGCCTTGAAAAGCAAGATTGTTCTCGAGCTTCATAACATATCGGTGGCCCGTGATTTTCCGAATATCTTCTTGGAAGTATCACCATGTTGTCCCCTGACCGTTATGTTGAGCTCGTGATCAAATGGTTTTCCTCTGAACCACCCCTTCTCCAAGAATCTGCGTTGTGTACCCCTGAACTAGTTGGTTAAGCTAAACAATAACTTGGAGAGTTGGATGATAAAATCTTGCCCGACTTAGTTCATCCCAAAGGGCTATTTGTGTGTGTGTGTGTGTGTTGAAGAAAGATGATATCTTCATCGATTGGTCCTCGTGATCAGTTGTTGCATCTATTGTCTTGTCAAAACTTTGATTTGAGTGCGGGATATCATCAAATCAAATCAGAACCAACGATACTCGTAATGTTGTCTTACTCATGGTTGATTCCTCGATCATACACCATTATATCTTTTGGGTCTGACCAATGCCATCACCTTGTTCACATAGTTGTGGAATTCCACTTACATGGAAGCCTGGATGGATTTTTGTTGAGCCCATTGACAACAATTTCATCTTGTCCATGATTCATGTTGAACATCAAAGTTAGCGTTGAAAGCTTTAATAAGCATTATCTTCATGTCCCGTTCATGAAGCATATGTTTAGATGAAAGAAGTGACTTCCTCTAATACATGTGCATTTGATGCAAGTTGCCGTCATGAATTCGAGAAAGTCAATGTTGCTTCCTATGGAATCATCCCAAGTTAGTCATGCATGTGCGAAGTATACATTGGTTTGTGAGATTAGCTACCTTCATTCCATATGTATTCTTAGCACACAAGCCACTGATTGATTTGTTCAAGGATAAGAAGTTCATCGATAAGTATACATGGACTTTGATATCCTCGTTGATGGTTCCCCACCTGAACTCGGTAGTGTATTGTTGTAAGACTACCATGTGGTCATGCTTGTCTAAGACAGCGTGTTGACATGTGTGTAGTAGAACCAGCTCATGTTTTGGAGCTTGCTACCGCAGTCCATTTCCCGAGAATCTCACAACATTATCTCATCGATTTGTGTTGCAAACTTTCTTTCAGACATGTTGAGTCTGAAGTATCCTATCACAAATCGGATATGAATCTTAGGCAGATATGATGGTTGGAACATTCCCAAGAGTTGCATTTTGTTCCCAGCCTGCACTGCCATTGTGCCAATTTCCCATGGGCTACCCTTCTCAACAGTTGTTGTCCAAGACCATCTTCAAAAGTGGACTTACCATGGGTCCCATCCATTTCTGACGGTAAGCAAAAATCATCCATTGTGTTGTCTTCAACAAGGTAGTCCACATCATCCATTCTAGTCCGAGTATGTCATTCTTTTGAACTCCTTCAAATGATTGATTGTGATTGCCTTAGGCTGGTATAAAGAGTCTCAATGGTCTCTATATCAAAAGTAATTCCTTTTGCCACTTAAGGGAATAATTCTACGAGTCACCTTCCCTAAGGTGCCCCGTTATGGAATCATGGCAATTATTTCCTCGCTATCTTGAAACCATGCACCATCATCTTAAGCATGGTATTTTTGCCTACCCAATTGCATCGTTGTCATATACCTCTTGCCATTGCTCTCGATGTGTGTTTTGTGTCCCAACTCAAGAGATGTTTCAACGTCTCACTCCATGAGCTGATCTTGAGTGCTCGATCTTTGAGGAGATCGCTCCTTGTAGAGTTTCTTTCTGTCGTCATTGTGTTGGATGAAGATCTCGAAAGCAAAGACGTCAAGATCAATTTGAAGCAATGAATCAACATCTTCGAAAATGGCAATTGGATCATGAAGATTGTGTTAGTTTTGTGACTCCCCTTTTCCCTCTCACCCCACGTCTTGAATCTTGGGACGAGATTCTTGTTTAGTGGGGGTGAGTTGTAACATCCCTAGCCTTGCTATGCACTTGGACTAGCTTGGTTGCTGCATCATGTCTAAATTTCATTTAAACCTGAATTGGGGATGTTAAACCCTAGCACCAAATGAAATTCAAATAGGTTCAACCTAAAATAATCTTGAATGAACCCAAAATGCCCTTTGAAAATGTTCATGATTTCTGATAAAGGTGAAAACCTCTGCCAAAAATGATGAACATATTTCTAGGTCATCTCTGGATTTTTGATTTAAATCATTATGTATTTGAATTTGAGCATTTAATTACTATAAATATTTAAAATGCTCAAATAATTCTGAAACTAAATGTGGGCCACTGGATTAATTCAGGGAGTGTCCACAAATTATTTCTTGATTTTACAAAATGCTTGGGTATTTTTACTAAAGCCAAAACAGTTGCACATAAATAGAAAACATAAACAAATTAGAAAACAGAGAGGGAGGGATGCTCACCTGGGCTCACCTGTGCTGGCCCAGCCCACCTGGCCTGGTGCTAGTCATCCCTTACCTCTGCCAATAGGCAGAGGCGGGACAATGCACGCACGCGCGAGGCGCCACGCCTCCTGCCGGCCCGCCGCCTCCCCAACACGTATGGACGACGCCACGCGCCACTGAGGGAGTCCTGGACTAAGGGGTCCTCGGGCATCCGGCCTTTTATCCATGGGCCGGACTAATGGGCTGTGAAGACATGAAGGCCGAAGACTATACCTGAGTCCGGATTGGACTCTCCTTGGTGTGGAAGGCAAGCTTGGCGACCGACTATGAAGATTCCTTCTTATGTAACCGACTCTATGTAAACCCTAGATCCCCTTGGTGTCTATATAAACCGGAGGGGATAGTCCGGAAAGGACACATTCATTACCATAGTCATATAGGCTAGGCTTTTAGGGTTTAGCCATCTCGACCTCGTGGTAGATCAACTCTTGTAACACCCATATTCATCAATATCAAACAAGCAGGATGTAGGGTATTACCTCCATAGAGAGGGCCCGAACCTGGGTAAACATTATGTCCCCTGTCTCCTGTTACCATCGATCCTAGACGCACAGTTCGGGGCCCCCTACCCGAGATCCGCCGGTTTTGACACCGACATTGGTGCTTTCATTGAGAGTTCCACTATGCCGTCCACGAAAGGTTCGATGGCTCCTTCAATCATCTACAGCGACGCTGTCCAAGGAGAAACCTTCCTCCCCGGACATATTTTTGTGTTCGGCGGCTTCGTACTGCGGGCCAACTTGCTTGGCCATCTGGAGCAGATCGATAGCTACGCCCCTGGCCACCAAGTCAGGTTTGGAAGCCTGAACTATGTCGCGGATATCCGTGGAGACTTGATCTTCAATGGATTTGAGACCGCAGCGATCGCTCCCCCTCGCTCCAATGAACATGACCTAAATCTGTCAGTGAATCACATCCAACGGATGGTCCCTGCTGCTGCAACGGCCTTAGAACCGGAGCAAACCGTGCCATCCGAAGCCATAGAGTCCCTAGCGTTGGAGCCGCACACGGACTCAGCACCCCGCAATGTCTACGTCAATGGAACTCCGGACTCGTCTCCGGCCATGAGTTCCAAATCGGGTACGCCCGTGGACATCGAGCTGGATCGATTATCAATTTTCGAATTTAGCGCCGCAGACATCTTCTAGCACTCTCCCTTGGGTGATGTGCTCAACTCTTTAAAGAATTTGTCCTTGGAGAAGGACTCACAGCCGAACTATGTTTGGTTCAAACCAGAGGCTGATGATGGGAAATTTTGTTTCCCACCCACCACCCACTTCATAGCCACTGTCGATGATTTAACTGACATGCTCAATTACGGCTCTAAAGACATCGACGGTATGGACGACGATGCTGACCAGGAGCAGACCCAAAACCCGCCATTTACTGGATGTTGGACGGCCACCTCTTCATATGATGTGTGCATGGTCGACACACCTAAAAAAGCTAGCGACGATGACAAAGGAGATCCAGTTGCGAATAAACCTCCTGAGACACAGTCCAAGCGCTGGCGCCCTAAACGACGCTCTAAGCCTCATCGCTCAAACGATGGGAATATTGGCACCGGAGAGAATAGCACTCCAGTCGATGCCGAAAATAACGAAGACCCTGTCGGAGCCGCATCCGAACAAAAGGAACAAGACAACGGGCAAGATGACCCTGATAAACAGGCCACGCCCAATGACTCGAATGATGATAGTTATCGTCCAATCTCCGAAGATGAGGAGAGCCTCAACAGCAAGGATTTCATCGTGCCTGAGGCACCCCTAGAGCAGGAATGCTTCAAGCGCCAGCTAATAGCTACCGCCAGAAGCCTGAAAAAGAAACAACAACAGCTCCAGGATGATCAAAACTTGCTCATTGACAGGTGGACTGATGTCCTGGCAGCCGAAGAATACGACCTCGAGCGCCAAGTCAAGAGTTACCCAAAGCATACACTGCTACCTCAGTTCGATGAGGAAGCACCAAATCCCATACCTCCCTCATGCAATGCGGACCGGCCACCACGTGGTCGGGATAGTGCGGCGGACCGACCACCCCGCGGTCGGGATAAAGCGACAACTCAAGCCGAGCAACAGCCCGCCCCACCACCTCGCAAAAACAAGGACAGAACAACTTGGGACCATACATACGACCTTCGGCAGGAGCTGGACAGCAGAGAAGGACACACCAGATCAATATACGGATCGCGAGGACGCTCCCCGACTCAGGATGACGGCTACCTATTTGGACGTGACAAACCTAGTCACACCCGGGCCGATAACCGCAGACGCACTCCATTAGGGGTGCGCCATGATGCGGCCTGATATAGAGGCGCCACACACCCTCTCTGCTTTACAGATGAGGTGCTGGACCATGAATTCCCCAAGGGGTTCAATCCCGTCAATATAGAATCATACGACGGAACACCCGACCCCGCAGTATGGATTGAGGACTTTATTCTCCACATCCACATGACCCGGGGACACGACCTCCATGCCATCAATTACCTCCCACTGAAACTCAAAGGGCCAGCTAGACACTGGCTGAATAGCCTGCCTGAGAATTCCATCGGCGGCTGGGAGGACCTGTAAGAGGCCTTTCTTGACAACTTCCAAGGTACATATGTCCGGCCACCCGATGCCGACGACTTAAGCCACATAGTTCAACAACCTGGAGAATAAGCCAGAAAATTATGGACTAGGTTCCTAACCAAAAAGAACCAGATCGTTGACTGTCCGGATGCCGAAGCCCTAGCGGCCTTTAAAAACAACATCCGTGACGAATGGCTATCCCGCCACCTCGGCCAAGAAAAGCCAAGATCCATGGCAGCCCTCACGGCACTTATGACCCGCTTTTGCACGGGAGAAGATAGTTGGCTGGCTTGCAGCATAAACACAACCAACGAAGCAGGCCCCTCCGAGGCCAAAAATAGCACCAACAAGCCCCGGCGCAATAGACACAAACGCCGAAGCAATGGCGATAACACCGATGACACCACAGTTCATGCCAGATTCAGTGGCTCCAAATCTGGCCAGCGAAAGAAGCCCTATAAAAGGAACGACGGAGGACCATCCAGCTTGGACTGGATACTCGACCGTCCTTGCCAAATACATGGCACCCCAGACAAACCGGCCAACCATACTACCAGAGATTGCCGGGTCCTTAAGCAAGCCAGCAAGGTAAATAGCAGAAACAAGGAAGGGGAATCGCAGAGCAAGGACGAAGACGAGGAACCTCGGCAGCCGAACAACGGGGGGCAGAAGAAATTCCGGCCTCAAGTCAAAATGGTGAACATGATATACGCTACACACATCCCCAAAAGGGAGCGCAAGCTTGCACTTAGGGACGTTTATGCGGTAGAGCCAGTCGCCCCAAAATTTAACCCATGGTGGTCATTCTCGATCACCTTCGATCATAGTGATCATCCAACTAGTACCTGTCACGGCGGTTCGGCCGCATTAGTACTGGACCCAATCATCAACGGATTTCACATGACACGAGTCCTAATGGACGGTGGTAGCAGCATCAACCTGCTCTATCAGGATACAGTACGCAAAATGAGCATTAATCCCTCACGAATCAAGCCCACGATAACTACCTTTAAAGGAGTTATACCAGGCGTGGAAGCCCACTGTACGGGCTTGATCACGCTGGAGGTGGTCTTCGGTTCCCCAGATAACTTCCGAAGCGAAGAGCTAATCTTTGATATCGTCCCCTTCCGCAGCGGCTACCACGCACTGCTCGGACGAACTGCGTTCGCCAAATTCAACGCGGTGCCACAATATGCTTATCTCAAGCTCAAGATGCCTGGGCCACGTGGCATCATTACAGTAAATGGAAACACGGAACGTTCCCTTCGTACAGAGGAACATACCACAGCCCTAGCAGCAGAAGGACAGAGCGGCCTTCTAAAGCGGCACCAC
The DNA here is from genome assembly GCF_018294505.1 of Triticum aestivum. NCBI lineage: Eukaryota > Viridiplantae > Streptophyta > Magnoliopsida > Poales > Poaceae > Triticum > Triticum aestivum. The sequence continues at coordinate 409,176,524 of NC_057794.1, forward strand.
AATCGGGCCGCCGAACCCCTGGACATCATTAAGAAGGTTTGGACTACACTGCAAAAGGGCAGTTCGGTTCGTCAAGAGCTGAATTAGTAAATTCGGCCTCCGTCCCAGCCCTGATGAGGAAGGAGGCACCCTTGCCGCGCGTACATAATGACGCACTCAAACCTCATGGGTATTGACGGAGGCATAACTCGCTCGCGATCCACAGTGCGGCTTGACCGACCCTGGGATTCGCACGCCTTTATTTTTTCTTTCTATTATCACGGGTATTTTCTCTTTCAAGGTCTATATGGACGACCCGCTTACAGAACACACCAAGGAGGCAAGAAGCTCTGGCATACAAGGGAATCCCCAGGTGGTCTCTATTAAACGATTGCCATACTTGTTTTACATACCCGCACATAGCTCGGGCTTGGTTGCGACATGTCAAATAGCTTTACTTGCTTATCACATTACTCATACAAAGTACGCCTCGACGTACTAATTACATCACAATGAGTGATAAATGGTGACGTCAGCTTATTACTTAATTTTTCCTGTTTCCTCACCTTTGTGTATATTACATATTACACGCGTACACTATGGTACGTATTACTGCGCCAGGGGCTTCATTACACCCCCTTCTACGGCAATAAAAGTCTGAACACTTTTTTTAGTATAGTTCGGCACTCCGAACTTATAGCACTATATGCACCGGCTCCGAATCATGTCTTTGTTCAATAGTTGGGTTGCGCGGCTCCTGTGCTTACTACCCTACGTTCCGCTATATCGGCTAGGGTAGTAAAGGGAGAACTACTGTGATTGTGTCCCGGTTCTTCCGAAGGAGCACCTCAGTAGAGAAAGCCGAAAACTGACTGTCATGATACGGTGAGAGCCAGTCAGCTGTTCGAGAGGTTCCAAATTGTTAGAGTTTTTACCGCTTCATGCGAAGAGTCGGTCCCTCCGACTAGGCGTGTATAACGCCCCTACTTCGACCTTCCGAATACCAGGGGCTTCGCCAACTTTTTTAAATTGTCAAACTCCTATGGCTAAGTGAGGGCGGTAAAGGCCGCATAGTCTGATTGCCTTGTTCGTTGCGCTAAACACCTCCTTTAAGGACCAGAATGTGGAGTAAAGAGTGTTTAGATTTATCCCGAACAGCCCCGTACTATCTACGTGGGGGCAGAAGCCGACGACTAGTCAACTCTCAGATTTCATAAACAGCCGCATAGGAGGTAAAATGTAAATCATAAGCATTATAATACATAACATCACTACTCCACATTACAGGACAAGATAATACAAATGTTCTCATGGGAAAATGATATCCTTCGAACATTGTTCCGCCACAAGGCAGGACCCCTCCAGGACGCCATCAAAATAGAGCTCGGGTCGACGATGCTCTTTGCCCTCCGGCGGCCCCTCGGTCATCAGCTTCTTGGCATCCAGCTTTGCCTAATGCGTCTTGACGCGGGCAAAGGCCATACGTGCACCTTCAATGCAGACCGACCGCTTCACAGTTTCGAGCCGCGGACAGGCATTTACAAGCCGCTTAACAAGTCCGAAATAGCTGTTAGGTACAAGCTCAGCAGGCCACAACCGGACTATCAGGTCCTTCATGGCTAGCTCTGCCGACTTGTGCAGCTCGACCAACTGCTTTAGCAGGTCGATGAAGGGCAACGGATGTTCGGGTCCAAGATGCTGGGACCAGAATAGCTTCTCCAGAGACATCCCTTCTTCGGCTCTGTAATACTCGGCAGCATCCGATATACTATGCGGCAGATCCGCAAATGCCCCTGGAAAACCCGAATTTGGATAAGTACATGGAACGTTTCTTTTACATACTTGCTTTGGATGGTGAAAGAATTACCCGCCGTAATCTCCTTGGTCGCCTAAATTTCCTGGAGGGTGTTCTGGGCTTCGGCTCGTGTATCCTATGCGCTCCGGCGGGCCGTCGCCAGTTCGGACTCTTGCGCCTTACAATCATGCTCCAAGGAGTCAAATCTCTTGATCGCGTCCTGGAGCTGTTGTTGCGCCTCGCCGACTCGGGCCTCGTGCTTCTCACTCACGGCATGCTCCTTGGCCACTTTGTTCTCGGCCTCGGCCAGCGCCTTCTTGAGGGCTGCCACCTCGGTCGTGGCCCCTAATAAAGTTCACGACAACTCAGTCTGGATGGACTTTTCATTTTTTCTTAAAAGGTACCAGCAGATCAGCACATACCTTGGCTATCCTCTAGCTGCCTCTTTACGAGGCCGAGCTCTTCCTCGGCCCGCTCCAGTTTTTGCTTCAGTCCGGAGACCTCTGCAGCATGAGCAATGGCAGGCTGCAGCGACACCTGCTTGTTCACAAAAACAACTTATGTTAGACTCCTGTGATTTTTTCTCTTCGATCCTCTATTCAGCTTCTTCTTTCCGAACACCAAACAGAGCATCATGGGCTACTGTCTATACTGCGGTACTCTTCCTACAAACGCATTACTTACCTCAAAGCCTGATAGAAGGCTAGTGCAGGCTTCGGTCAGTCCGCTTTTCATGAACTGGACCTTCTCTATTACCGTGCCCATAAGGGCGCGGTGTGCATCCACAATAGAGGTGCCTCGTAGTGCCTCCAGCAGGTTATCTGGTGCCTCTAGTTGGATAGAGGTCACCGGAGGAACAGGCACACTCCCTCCTCTCGGAGCATGCCGTTCATTGGACTCCGGAGCCACATAGGTCTCCGGAATGGTACCCGGCTCAGGTCCGAAGGGAACCCGACCCCCGTCGCCGGTCCTTGGGGGGGGGGGCTTTCCCCCCATGCATCCGACAATTGAGGAATCATCTTGGGGCACCGCCTCGACGATCTCCGGAAGCCCCCCCGATCGGGAATGATCTTTTGCGACACCACCTCGTCGTCACCCTTGGGAGAGATGGAATGAGCAGGTGGCAAAGACATGCTAGCCATCTCCTTTGAGTCTAGCGATCCCTCGAACGAAGATCGCGGGGAGCCATCACGCGCTGGACTGCAATAACAAGGTTTATCAATATTACAAACCAGGAAAGCTAGATGTTTTTGGATCCTGGTACTTATGAGGCGGCCTGAGGCTTGGTCCGGTGAGGTCGCTCCGGACTGCTGTCCACATCCCACACGGAGTTATCGCGTGGGAACCTCTAACCCTTTTAGGCGCAACCGCCTCTGGATTTGTGGAGGCCGCTCTCTTCTTCCTCCCCATCTCAGGTGGGGAGTCACTTTCTTCTTTCTCTTCTTCATCATCGTTAGCGCATGAAGAGGAGGTCTCGTCTTCGGACATCATGTCCAGAGCACCTTTTCGGCGAAGGCCCTTCTTGGCCCCTTTGGCCGCTTTCTTGGCTGTCTTCTCCGGCACCTCATAAGGTGCTGGAAAAAGCATTTTCGTCAACAATGGGAATTCTTAGTCTTCGGGTAGCGGAGCCGGACTTTTAATCCCCTCCGCTATCTTGATCCAGGCCTGAAAACATGGGTAGGAAGGCTTAGGCTTTTTCTCAAAATATGCTAGTAAAGGGTACGCCTTGAAAATATTAGAAGAGCTTACCGGGTTAGCCTCGCGTTTTAAGCTAAGCCCGCGATCTTCGGTTAGGGCCGGTGGCGTCTCGCCGTCCTTGAAGAGCACTTTCCAGATTTCTTCATGCATTGTGCCAAAGAGCTCTTGTAGCGTCTGGTGCTTGGTCGGATCGTACTCCCACAAATAGCAAGTCCGACGTTGGCACGGAAGAACTCGACGAATGAGCATGACCTGGACCATGTTGACAAGCTTGATCTTCCTATCCATCATATTCTGGACACACGTCTGGAGCCCAGTCAGTTCATCCGAGGGACCCCAGGTTAGGCTCCTCTCTTGCCAGGAGGTGAGCCACATCGGGAATCTAGATCTGAATTCGGGGGCCACCACCTAGTTGGCGTTGCGTGGCTCAGTGATATAGAACCACCCCGATTGCCACCCTTTCATCGTCTCCGCGAATGAGCCTTCGGGCCAGGTAACATTGGGCATCTTGCCCACCACGGCGCCTCCGCATTCTGCTTGTTGGCCACTCACCACCTTCGGCTTCACGTTGAATGTTTTCAACCATAGGCCGAAATGAGGCGGGATGCGAAGGAAGACCTCGCACACGACAATGAATGCCGTGATGTTGAGGATGAAGTTGGGGGCTAGGTCATGGAAGTCTAGCCCGTAGTAAAACATCAGTCCACAAACGAAGGGGTGGAGAGGGAAACCCAGCCCGCGGACGAAATGTGTGAGAAAACAACCCTCTCGTGGGGCTCTCGAGTAGGGATGATCTGTCCCTTATCCGGGAGTCGGTGAGCGATCTCCTTGGCCAGATATCCGGCCTCCCGGAGTGCCTTGATATCCTTCTTCTTGACGGAGGAGGCCATCCATTTACCCCCAGCTCCGGATCCGGACATTTTTGGAGCGTTTTCTCGGTTGAGGGAAAAGCTAGAAGCTTGGGTGCTAGAGCTCAGGGGAGGAAAGGCTGAGGAGGGGCTGAGGTGTGGGTGATGGTAGGGAATCCTTATCCCCTTATAAAGGCCGCGAATGTCAAGCGTCTCCCCACTCGCCTATTGCCGAGGGCTGTGCAAAACGACACGGTTGGGTCACCCACGCCTGTATTGATGAGAATCCCATAATAAGGGGCATGATCTCTAGTTCGACAAGACGTGCCAATGGCAACCACATCTCGAAACGTGGAGAGGCAGACGAAAAACGGTCCAAAATTATGACCGAACAGGCATGATGTCATATTGTAAAAGCTGTCAGTGGATTAGACTCTTGGAAAAATATATATATTCTCTCCACGGTTTTGTATGGTGTATGTGACAGGTCCGGATACTATCATTGCATCCGAAGACTATTTTGAAGTTCGGATAAAAGGGAACCTGCCTTGCAATGCCGAAGATAATCTGCGCGCCAAACTCCTCTTCATTTAGGCCAGGTTCAGGGGTTACTGAGGGAGTCCTGGACTAAGAGGTCCTCAGGCGTCCGACCTGTTATCCATGGGCCGGACTGATGGGCTGTGAAGAAATGAAGGCCGAAGACTATACCTGAGTCCGGATTGGACTCTCCTTGGCGTGGAAGGCAAGCTTGGCGACCGAATATGAAGATTCCTTCTTATGTAACCGACTCTATGTAAACCCTAGATCCCCTCGATGTCTATATAAACTGGAGGGGATAGTCCGGAAAGGACACATTCATTACCATAGTCATATAGGCTAGGCTTTTAGGGTGTAGCCATCTCGATCTCGTGGTAGATCAACTCTTGTAACATCCATATTCATCAATATCAATCAAGCAGGACGTAGGGTATTACCTCCATAGAGAGGGCCCGAACCTGGGTAAACATTGTGTCCCCTGTCTCCTGTTACCATCGATCCTAGACGCATAGTTTGGGCCCCCCTACCCGAGATCCGCCTGTTTTGACACCGACAGCCACCCCGGTCCCTCTCTCCCACTCCCACGTCCTTTCCTCGCCTCTGCTCCCTCTCTGTAGCACGCCCGAACACCCCGATGCACGCCGACGAGCACCGCCGTAGCCACAGCCATCCCAGCGCCTCCTCGTGCTGCCCCCGACATCCACCTCAACGCCGTGAAGCTCCCCCTCAATGCGAGCATTGTCGGACGCCCTGTCGCCTCCCCATTGACCCGTCTTCTCCGCCCGGTCGCCGAGATCGCCAGCGACCTCACAACATCTCCAGCCCATCCCCTGCACTCGCCGTTCGTTCCCCTGGACTCGTCGTGAGCCACTGACCCTTCCCCCTCTCTGTTCTCACTCTCATGCGCCGTAGCCACTACACCTTTCTCGCCCACACGCGCCGCCACCTGTGCTCGCCGCTGACGTGCCTCCGGTCATCTGACGGTCCAGCCATCGTGCTCAGCTTCCTCACCGCGCCGCGTAGAGGACATAGGTGCCCTGCACGAGCTGCCCCGACCACCGTAGCATCGACCCGGAGCTCACCTGAGCTCCAGCGATCGCCAAGGTCGACGCCGGCGACGACTCCGGCCACCCCAGGCCCAACCACCGCCACTACTCGACGCGGACGAGTGCCCGCGTCATGTAGATGCCCTCCGCCGGCCATTTGGTCGCCGGAGGAGGAATCCCAAGCCCCTCCGTCGTCTCTGGCCTTGCCGGCGATGAGCCCCGGGTCAACTCCGACGAGTCTAACCCGGGTTTACCCAATTTGACTCCCCCTCCGAGTCACTGACATGTGGGGCCAGCCCCTAACTAATTTCTAGATTAGTACTAATTAAAATAGGTTAGTTAGTTAGACACTAACCTATGGGCCCCACTGGTCAGGTTTGACCTGGACCGGCCCTGTTGACAGCTGACATCACAGTGACATCATGCTGATGCAGTAATTCTTTTCTAGAATTTAAATAAATCTTAAATGGTTTATTTATTTCAGAAAATGTTTGAAACTTCTAAAGTTCATAGAAATTCAACCATAACTCCAAATGAAATAAGTTATATATGAAAAATGATTAGAAAAATCCAATCTATCCATCTATACTGGTTTCATGCATAATAAAGAAACTTAAACTTGTTGTTTAGTTCAAAACATGATAATGCATTATATGAGTTCATAACTTGAGTTTGAATTTGAACCCTTGGTTCAAATAAGCTCAAAACCTTCTGTTCTAGTTGCATTATCTCAAAACACAGCATGTTGCCATGTCATGATCATGCATCATATTGTGCATTGCATTGGTTGTGTTTTCTCTCTGTTGCCGGTAATTGTCCCCTCTGAGTAAACATGGTTCCTACGATGAGACCGATGACAATGATGAAGAACTATACTATCTTCAGAAGTGCTAGGAAAGCAACCCCCCTTGTTCATTTCGATACAATCCTACTCTCTGCTCTTGCTCTCTTTTATTGCATTAGGACAATAACGTTTCAACTATTACCTTTTCTCGATAGTTGAACCCACTCCTTTGCTTGACCTGTCATTGTCACCAAATAGCTAAACCATCCTAGCATGCTTAGGAGTTGCTTGAGCTTTGTTGTGACCACTCTTCCATGCTCGCTTGCTATGCTTAGAGTTGTGTCGGGTCTAATCCATCTGGGTGATGAATTGAAATGAACATGTCCTAATGAAGAGACTTAAGTGTCTTGACCCGTTTTGGTCAAGTTGGTGATGAGAGGCCGTGTTGGAAAACATGGTGGATTGTCTTGTGATATGGCTCATAGGAATTGAGTTCCGTGCTTATCAGAGCCTACCTTGTGGTCACACGGACATTTGTGGTCAGGTGTGTGGGCAGGTGATGCATGACGCGTGTGTCCATGTGACACACGGCATGGCACAGTGTCCGGACCGGACATAGATATGTGTTCCAAGAGGGAACGTTGCTAATGGGACGGGGACGGGTTCCTTTGAGTCAGGGTTAACATCATCTATTCGAATAGCCGCATCCACGGTAAAGGACTACTTGGATGCTTATACAGTTCATAGACAAGTGAAAGTGGATACTCTAAAATGCGCAAGATAAGCGTGAGTGCTATCGATGGTGTTCTCATAGGGATACATGAGCGGATCCATAGTGGTGTATTGATTGGTGAATATGTGGACTCGTGTGCGCCACCTCAAAAGAGTTACTTGTAGACGTAATTCAGGATAGCCACTGAGTCAGAGCTGGCTTGATACAGTTAAACCCCACCACCGCTTTGTTGATACTGATGCATATGTAGCTAGTTCTGATGTTAGTCTTGCTGGGTACAAATGTACTCACGTTTGCTTAATTTATGTTTTTGTAGAGAGACTTCAGTCTCACTAGTAGTTCCACGTGCACTTTGATGTTTAGCTTGTTACCTCAGCTATGATCTTGTACCCTTTGGAGGGTCTTGTAGATAGATAGGCTTACTAGCCTTCTCTCTTTTCAGATGTCTACACTCGGAGATGTTTATGCTTCCGCCTGTGCTTGTTGCTTGTATGACTTGAATGCTGGGTGTAGCGACCAGACCTCAAACAGTCTGATCTCTGTGCTCCGGTGTCATCCCTGGATCAGTAATGCTGACACCACACAGTACTCGGAGGATTTATAGCAGAGTAGAAATCACACACTTATTACATCGAGTGTCTCAGAAGAGAACTTATTACAATGAATATGGCTTAAGGCCATCTAATAACGATAACAGCGGAAGGCTTGGAAGATAAGTGAGTCCATCAACTCCAACGGCATCACTGAGTATAGAACCACGACCTAAAAACGCCTTAATCGTTGTCTGAAAAGTCTGCAACATTAACGTTGCAGCCCGAAAACGGGTCAGCACATGGAATATGCTGGCAAGATAACACATAAAGAGTAATGGAATGCAACAACTATACTATATGCATATTTGGCTGGTGGAAAGCTCTATGGTTACAGTTTTTGCGTAAAGCCAATTTTTCCCTACTTCAAAGGAATAAATTTAATTACTATCATGGTGGTTGTTAAACATTGAGAATGGTTGACAGCATTCTCAATCCCAATTAAGCATCATCATTAACCCAACAAAATTAATTTTAGAGTAACATGTTGAGATTCACATGAAAATCCAGGTACTAAATACTCAAGATGTCCATAACCGGGGACACGGCTAACCATGATTAGTTTGTTACACTCTGCAGAGGTTTGTGCACTTTTCCCCACAAGACTCGATCGCCTCCGTTGGATTTCTCGCACTACATGGTGTTTGAGAAACGGATGACCGAGACATAGTCTTTCAGAAGCGCTAGCACCTTACGATCGGGTAGACCGTACCACCTACATCCCCTACATCTGCTAGTCTACCACTGTAAGAGTTCGCACAACTTAATCAACTATGCCAGATCCCATAATGGCTTGTGGCTGCACACGGAAGTTTCTAGTATGAATAATCTCATGATCCCTTTGAGCCTGGGTGGCGGTCCAAAAGAAAAACAGGCAAGTCCTGGAAACCAGGTGCCTCAATCCACCCAGATGTGTGTTTAGGTTTCCACCTTAGATAAACCATTAATTAACAATCTCACATCTGTCATGGATATCACTCACCCAATCCACGTCTACTAGCATAGCATGGCATAATAAGCAAACGTAGAAGTAACTCCCAAAGGTTTGATAATAACAGGTAATAGGTACTACCTCTTCTACTTCCCATCCCACAATTTATTTAGATCCTAATCATGCAATGTGTGAGGGTTGATCTAATGCAATAAAACTGGGTTGTAGAAAAAGGTATGATCAAAGTGTTACTTGCCTTGCTGATGATCCGCGAAACCTAGAGATTCGAAGTAACAGGCGGCGCACTCCGGGTATTCTATCGCAGACAAACAAACAAGCATACAATAAGTACTCATCTAATGCACGGGTGAAACTCAAATAGAAGATCTAACCTTCAACTTAAGAACCCTGGTTTGCAAAAAGAATCAAATCGAACGAAGCAGAAGAAATCAAACGGCGAAAGAAAACAACTTCGTTCTAGTAATCTGGATCTAAGTCAAATTTTACAGTAGCAAAAACTTGTTTAAGTTGATTATTGGAAAGAGGGTTTCGAGACGAAACTCCAGGCGCTTGAATCGCCTGATTCCGATAAACGAGCGAAAAGTTATACTAAAACGAAAATCGGATCAGAAATCGCGATCAAAAATAACCGCGGAAAATCCGACGAAAAGGAAAAACGATGAACAGCTTAATCGTTAATTAACCTAATCCGAAAATAATTAAAATAAATAAAATAAATAAATAAAAAAAAATTCGAAAAAAAACCGACGAAAAATATTTTTTTTAAAAAATCGGCACGGAAGTCGAGGCGGCGCGCGCTCCGGCGCGGCGGCGGGCGGCGGATCGGGCGCGGGGCTGGTGTGGGCTGGGCTCGGGTGCGGCGCTATATAAAGGCGCCCCCGGGCGGAGTCCCGCTCGGGTACGGCCCAAGTCGGTTTCGTTTTTTTAAATAATTCCGCTCGGAAGAAAAATGAAAAGAAATACTAAACGGACTCCAAAAATCATGAAATAAATTTTCCCGGGCTTCTAAAATCAAGCCCGATAAAGTGAACATTTATTTGGGCCCTAAATGAAATTTTGAAAAACGCACATTTTTCCTAAATTCAAATAAAAATACCGAAAAACTCCGAAATAAATCTTATTTGATTTTTTTATTAAATCCTCAATATTTCTATATTTTGGGAAAGTCATTTTATTCCCTCTCTCATATTTTTGTAATAGAAATAATTGATGATAAAATAAATAAAATCAAATGATCCCGTTTACAAAATTTGAGAAAACTCAAATATGTAAATAACGAAATCCCCAACTCTCTCCGTGGGTCATTGAGTTGCTTAGGATTTTCTAGGATCAAAACCAAAAGCAAAATAAAATATGATATGCATGATGATCTAATGTATAACATTCCAAATTGAAAATTTGGGATGTTACAAACCTACCCCCCTTAAAATGAATCTCGCCCTCGAGATTCGGGTTGGCTAGAAAATAGGTGAGGGTGGTCTTTGAGCAAATCTTCCTCTTGCTCCCAGGTGGCTTCATCCTCCGTGTGGTGGCTCCACTGAACTTTGCAAAACTTGATAACCTTGCTGCGAGTGACTCGGCTGGCAAACTCGAGAATCTTGACTTGTTTCTCCTCATAGGTCAAATTGTTATCCAACTGAATTGCTTCTAATGGCACTGTGTATCTCAAGGTATGTCAGCCATCTCTGCATGACACTTCTTCAACTGAGAAATGTGGAACACATCATGAACTCCTGTCAATCCTTCTGGCAATTCCAACTTGTAGGCCACTTCTCCCATACGCTCCAAAACTTGATATGGCCCTACAAATCGTGGCGCTAACTCCCCTTAACTCCAAAGCGCTTAATCCCTCGAAGTGGGGATACTCGAAGATAAGCTCTATCTCCGACTTCGTAAACTGTCTCCTTGCATTTAGAATCTGCGTAGCTCTTCTGCCTGGACTGGGCTACCTTGAGCCTATCGCGAATCAACTTCACCTTCTGTTCAGACTCCTTAATCAAGTCAGGTCCAAACAACTGACGGTCTCCAACTTCGTCCCATGACAACGGTGTCCTGCACCTCCTTCCGTACAAAGCTTCGAAAGGGGCCATCTTCAAACTGGTCTGATAGCTATTATTGTAAGAGAACTCTGCATATGGCAAATTATCGTCCCAACTAGATCCATAATCTAGCGCACAAGCTCTCAGCATATCCTCCAAAATCTGATTGACTCTCTCGGTCTGTCCATCTGTCTGCGGATGAAAAGCTGTACTAAATTCTAGCCTAGTACCCAAAGTCTCATGCAACTGCTTCCAGAACTTTGAGGTAAACTGGGTTCCTCTATCTGATACGATGCTCCTCGGAACTCCATGCAACATACGATCCTGGTCATGTATATCTTTGCCAACTTAGCACTGGTGTAAGTGGTCTTTACTGGGATGAAATGAGCTACCTTCGTCAATCGATCAACTACAACCCAAATCGAGTCATAGCCTGAACGAGTCCTTGGTAATCCCGTGATAAAATCCATGCCTAGCTTATCCCACTTCCATTCGGGTATCGGCAATGGTTGCAACAATCCTGCTGGCTTCTGATGCTCTGCCTTTACTCTCTGACATACGTCACAAACTACTACATACTCCGCAATATCCTTCTTCATTCCGGTCCACCAGAAAATATCCTTCAAATCCAAATACATCTTGGTATTTCCTGGGTGAATCGAATATGGTGAATCATGTGCCTCTTGCAAAATCAACTTCCTGATCTCCGGGTTATTGGGCACATAAACACGGTCTTCAAACCATAGGGTGTCGTGCTCATCCTCACGAAATCCATTAGCTTTTCCTTGGCTCATTTTCTCCTTTATAGCGGCAATTTCTTTGTCAGTTTTCTGAGCTTCTCTGATTCTATCCATCAAAGTTAAATAAATCTCTAGTGCTGCTACATAGCCTCTCGGAACTATTTCCACACATAGTTCACGAAGATTTTCTGCTAACTCCTTGGGTATTTCTCCCGTCATTAACATATTGACATGGCTCTTGCGGCTTAATGCATCAGCTACTACATTAGCTTTTCCGGGATGATAATGCAATCTCATATCATAATCCTTGATAAGCTCCAACCATCTCCTTTGTCTGAGGTTCAACTCCTTCTGTGTGAAAATGTACTTCAAACTATTGTGATCCGTGTACACCTCACAATGGTTTCCAATAAGGAAATGTCTCCATGTCTTCAATGCATGCACTACGGCTGCTAACTCCAAATCATGCGTGGCATAATTCAACTCGTGAGGCTTCAGTTGTCGTGAAGCATACGAAACAACTCTCCTTCCTGCATAAGCACTGCTCCAAGTCCTCGACGTGAAGCGTCGCAATACACCTCATATTCCTTGGTTTGATTTGGAAAAATCAACACTGGTGAGGTAACCAAACGGTTCTTCAATTCCTGAAAACTTGCCTCACACTCCTCAGTCCATTTGAACTTAGTATCCTTCTTCAACAACTCCGTCATAGGCTTCGCAATCTTTGAGAAATTCTCAATAAATCTCCGGTAGTATCCTGCGAGTCCAAGAAAACTCCGGATCTCTCAACTGTTGTTGGGGCTTCCCACTTGGTCACGGTTTCAACTTTAGCGGGATCTACTGCTATACCTTCTCCAGATATAATGTGTCTGAGGAATCCTACTTCCTTCAACCAAAACTCACATTTGCTGAACTTGGCATATAATTGGTGTTCTCTGAGCTTTCCAAGTACCAAACACAAATGCTCCTTATGCTCCTCTTCATTCTTCGAATATACCAGGATATCATCAATGAACACTACGACGAACTTATCCAAAAACTCCATAAACACTTTGTTCATCATGTTCATAAAATAGGCAGGCGCATTAGTCAGACCAAATGACATAACAGTATACTCATACAGCCCATACCTGGTGGTAAAAGCTGTCTTCGGAATATCCTGTTCTCGAATCTTCAACTAGTGGTATCCTGATCGCAAATCGATCTTGGAAAATACTTTAGCTCCTTGCCATCGATCAAACAGATCATTGATCATTGGCAGCGGGTACTTGTTCTTGACCGTTACTTCGTTTAATCCACGATAATCAACAACCATTCTTAACGATCCATCCTTATTCTCCACTAGAAGTACTGGTGATCCCCAAGGCGAAGAACTTGGGCGAATATATCCCTTATCCAGTAACTCCTTAATCCGCTTCTTAATTTCCACCAAATCTTTTGCCGGCATCCTATATGGTCTCTTCGATATTGGCCCAGTGCCTGGCAAAAGCTCAATCAAAAACTCAATGTCTCTATCTGGTGGCATGCCTGGCAACTCTTCTGGAAATACATCAGGAAAATCCTTTACCACTGATACTTCCTCCAGCACAACTCCTGATAAGGAATTTACTTGTGTCCTCTTTGGCACATGTCGGGATACATACTTGATCCTTCTCCCTTCTGGTGTGGTAAGCAAAATTGACTTACTGGCACACTCAATATTCCCTTCATACTTTGATAACCAATCCATGCCTAATATCACATCCAATCCTTGAGATTCCAATACTACTAGGTCTGAGGGAAAAACATAGTTACCAATCCTTAATGGTAACCGATCACACCATAGTCTAGCCATATATTCTGCTCCTGGCGAGGTTACTAACATGGGTGACCTAAGGGCTTGGGTTGGTAGGTTATACTTATCCACAAATCCCCTTGAGATGTATGAATGCGATGCACCAGTATCAAAAAGAACGAGTGCAGTAAATGACTTAACCAAAAACTTACCTATTACTGCATCGGGCTGAGTTTCAACCTCCTCCACGCTAACGTGGTTCACCTGTCCCCTGTTGAAAGGGTTCGGCTTCTTCCCAGAACTTCCATTGCCATTTTGGCCTTCAGGACAGTCATTTACATAATGTCCTAGCTTCGAACACTTATAGCAAGTGACGCGACTCAAGTCCTTCTTGGCTGGGGTTGATGGGTGCTGCGGTTCTGGCCATTGCTTCCTCCATTCCCATTACCATTCTTGGTGCCATTGTGATTGTGCGAGCTACCTACTCCATGGGTATGCTGAAAATGTCCTCCCGGCCTAGGGGTAAAACGTGGCTTCTGCTGAGCTCCTGAATTATACTTTCCTTGTCCATACTTCCTCTTGCGGTTCTCAATTTGCTGCTGCTTCCCTTCAATCATAAGAGCACGATCTACCAACTCCTGGTAATTGTTGAAGGTGGCTACCATCAGCTGCATACTCAACTCATCATTCAGTCCTTCTAGGAATTTCTCCTACTTAGCTGCATCCATAGCAACGTCACCTCGGGAATAACATGCTAGCTTACTAAACTCCTCCACATACTGGCCAACTGTCCGTCCTCCTTGGCGCAAGTTACGAAACTCACGCTTCTTCATGGCCATTGCTCCTGCTGAAACATGGGCAGTACGGAAAGCCTGCTGAAACTGGTCCCATGTGACAGTGTCGACTGGGAAGGTGGCTGTGAAATTCTCCCACCAGGATGCTACGGGTCCTTCTAACTGATCTGCGGCAAACTTAACCTTCTCTGCATCTGTGCATCCTGCTGTGGTCAACTCCCTAGCTATCTTGCGGAGCCAATCATCTGCTACTATCGGCTCGGTGCTACTGGAAAACACCGACGGATTCAGCCTAAGAAAACGGGCTAAGTGGTTAACAGGTGGTGGTGGTGGTGGTGGGTTGTTGTTGTTGTTCCCCTGATTCAGATTCTGAACTAGCAACTGCATCAAGGTGTTCTGCTGCTGGATCAACTGGGTGAGCTCCGGCGGAAAGGCAAATCCGGGGTCACGTCTCGGAGGCATATGAGGGTTTTGAAAAGATGAGATATAAGAATAGAGTGGGTCTAAAGAGAAAACACTACCCATATGCACATGAGGCAAAAGCAAACAATTCACATCATTCAATCAAACAAAGACAATCAATCGATCTAGTTATCGCAAGAGTGCTCGGACTACTATATTTACATGGTGGACTACTACTACTGATGAGGTGGTCTACTAGAAATATTCTACGGTTGTAGACTCCATGATATCTGCTCTAGCTTCATCAACATAGTCATCATTGCTACTATCTTGTTCCGAGTCGGTGCCGTCAATGATGATGTAGTCTTCCGGGCTAATCTCCTTGGGTTCTTCGTCTTCATCTACTGGTGTCGGGCCTCCCATAAATATTCCAATCTTCTTGATCAAATCGTCATTCTTCTCCACCAATACTTCAATTTCTTCTTCATAATCTTCACGTGTAGCCTTGAGTTCTTCCTCCAGTTCCTTGATTCTAGTCTTAGCCTTCTTCAGATCTATCATGTCGGCGCACATCTGATTCTCCTGTCGTCGAATGTGCTGATTTAACTCCTGAATAAAAGCTGCAATTGATCTATCTTTCCTGGTGCTGATCATCTCCCAGTGTTCATCTCGGCGCCACAAATCTGGTAGATAGTATCCTTGAGATCCTTGCGGTAGACTTCTCCAATGCGTCCCATGGCGATGTGAGCTGCCATACTCTTTCCTAGACTCCAAGTTGGTGCATCAAAAGAAAACTCTATGGGCTCAGTGACTGGCATGAACGTCCTTCCTGGAACTTGAACTTGAATCATCCAGCGCTCTTCTTCAGGTAAAGTGGCGTTGTAGGTTCCCGTGAAGCTTGGTACTCCTATGTTCAGGTATCTAGTGACTTCCTTCAAGTGGCGTCCAAAGGGTGTATCTTCATCTGGTTGGGTGAACTTGTTCCTTGCATCCGCCATCCTAAAGAGTAGAAAAGATGAGAAGTCAGAAGAGAAGAGAGTGAGTAGTGATCTAGGTCTTTAGCTTAGTGGTCGTGTCCTACAGTCAGCGTGTGCTCTGATACCATCTCTGTAGCGACCAGACCTCAAACAGTCTGATCTCTGTGCTCCGGTGTCATCCCTGGATCAGTAATGCTGACACCACACAGTACTCGGAGGATTTATAGCAGAGTAGCAATCACACACTTATTACATCGAGTGTCTCAAAAGAGAACTTATTACAATAAATATGGCTTAAGGCCATCTAATAACGATAACAGCGGAAGGCTTGGAAGATAAGTGAGTCCATCAACTCCAACGGCATCACTGAGTATAGAACCACGACCTAAAAACTCCTTAATCGTCGTCTGAAAAGTCTGCAACATTAACGTTGCAGCCCGAAAACGGGTCAGCACATGGAATATGCTGGCAAGGTAACACATAGAGAGTAATGGAATGCAACAGCTATACTATATGCATATTTGGCTGGTGGAAAGCTCTATGGTTACAGTTTTTGCGTAAAGCCAATTTTTCCCTACTTCAAAGGAATAAATTAATTACTATCATGGTGGTTGTTAAACATTGAGAATGGTTGACAGCATTCTCAATCCCAATTAAGCATCATCATTAAACCCAACAAAATTAATTTTAGAGTAACATGTTGAGATTCACATGATAATCCAGGTACTAGATACTCAAGATGTCCATAACCGGGGACACGGCTAACCATGATTAGTTTGTTACACTCTGCAGAGGTTTGCGCACTTTTCCCCACAAGACTCGATCGCCTCCGTTGGATTTCTCGCACTACATGGTGTTTGAGAAACGGATGACCGAGACATAGTCTTTCAGAAGCGCTAGCACCTTACGATCGGGTAGACCGTACCACCTACATCCCCTACATCTGCTAGTCTACCACTGTAAGAGTTCGCACAACTTAATCAACTATGCCAGAGCCCATAATGGCTTGTGGCTGCACACGGAAGTTTCTAGTATGAATAATCTCATGATCCCTTTGAGCCTGGGTGGCGGTCCAAAAGAAAAACAGGCAAGTCCTGGAATACCCAGGTGCCTCAATCCACCCAGATGTGTGTTTAGGTTGCCACCTTAGATAAACCATTAATTAACAATCTCACATCTGTCATGGATATCACTCACCCAATCCATGTCTACTAGCATAGCATGGCATAATAAGCAAACGTAGAAGTAACTCCCAAAGGTTTGATAATAACAGGTAATAGGTACTACCTCTTCTACTTCCCATCCCACAATTTATTTAGATCCTAATCATGCAATGTGTGAGGGTTGATCTAATGCAATAAAACTGGGTTGTAGAAAAAGGTATGATCAAAGTGTTACTTGCCTTGCTGATGATCCGCGAAACCTAGAGATTCGAAGTAACAGGCAGCGCACTCCGGGTATTCTATCGCAGACAAACAAACAAGCATACAATAAGTACTCATCTAATGCACGGGTAAAACTCAAATAGAAGATCTAACCAGAAAGTTCAACTTAAGAACCCTGGATTGCAAAAAGAATCAAATCGAACGAAGCAGAAGAAATCAAACGGCGAAAGAAAACAACTTCGTTCTAGTAATCTGGATCTAAGTCAAATTTTACAGTAGCAAAAACTTGTTTAAGTTGATTATTCGGAAAGAGGTTTTCGAGAAGAAACTCTAGACGCTTGAATCTCCTGATTCCGATAAACGAGCGAAAAGTTATACTAAAACGGAAATCGGATCAGAAATCGCGATCAGAAAATAACCGCGGAAAATCCGACGAAAAAGAAAAACGACAAACAGCTTAATCGTTAATTAACCTAATCCAAAAATAATTAAAATAATAAAAATAATAAAAATTTTCTAAAATAAAACTGACGAAAATATTTTTTAAACTCGGCACGGAAGTCGAGGCGGCGGCGAACCTCGGGCGGCGCGCTGCTCCGGCGGTGGCGGCGGCGGGTCGGGCGGATCGGGCGCGGGGCTGGTGTGGGCTAGGGCTCGGGTGCGGCGCTATATAAAGGCGCCCCCGGGCGGAGTCCCGCTCGGGTACGGCCCAAGGTCGGTTTCGTTTTTTTAAATAATTCCGCTCGGAAGAAAAATAAAAAGAAATACTAAACGGACTCCAAAAATCATGAAATAAATTTTCCCAGGTTTCTAAAATCAAGCCCGATAAGGTGAACATTTATTTGGGCCCTAAATGCAATTTCGAAAAACGCGCATTTTTCCTAAATTCAAATAAAAATACCGAAAAACTCCGAAATAAATCTTATTTGATTTTTTTATTAAATCCTCAATATTTCTATATTTTGGGAAAGTCATTTTATTCCCTCTCTCATATTTTTGTAATAGAAATAATTGATGATAAAGTAAATAAAATCAAATGATCCTGTTTACAAAATTTGAGAAAACTCAAATATGTAAATAACGAAATCCCCAACTCTCTTCGTGGGTCATTGAGTTGCTTAGGATTTTCTAGGATCAAAACCAAAAGCAAAATAAAATATGATATGCATGATGATCTAATGTATAACATTCCGAATTGAAAATTTGGGATGTTACACTAGGTCATCAGACCCATGTTTGTAATATCTGGCTCTTTGGAGCCTAATGAATAAATACTTTGAGTTGTAGCTTTTTGTTGTGATGCCATGTTGTATTTGCACGTATCGAGCATATTGTGTGTTTGATTTGAAATGCTTGGCATGTGTGGGATCCGACAACCTAGTTGTTTATCCTTGGTAGCCTCTCTTACCAGGAAATGTCTCCTAGTGCTTCCACTAAGCCATGGTAGCTTGCTACTGCTCCGGAACACTTAGGCTGACCGGCATGTGTCGTTCTTTGATCCTGTGTCTGTCCCTTCGGGGAAATGTCACGCGGTGTCTACCGGAGTCCTGTTAGCCTGCTACAGCCCAGATTCTTCGGAGTCTTGTTAGCCTAGCTGCTACAACCCGGATTCACTCGCTGATGACCGTCACGTTCGTTGCTGGGTCATGTATGCATGTCCCTGTAAGTTAGTGCCACTTTGGGTTTACGACTAGTCATGTCGGCCCGGGTTCTCTGTCATATGGATTCTAGCGACACTATCATATATGTGAGCCAAAAGGCGCAAATGGTCCCGGGCCACGTAAGGTGGCACCCGTGGGAATACCGTGCGTGAGGCCGCAAAGTGATATGATGTGTTACATGCTAGATCGATGTGACTTAGGATCGGGGTCCTGACATGGACCGTGTGCGATGTCTGTTACTCCCGCTCTACTTCAGTCCCTTGATTTAAATTTTCAGTTACCCTGGCATTTTACTCCGCCTCTGCATCCCTCACAATCTCAAAAATATCTGCTCGCCCTTGATCCAAATTTTCAGTAGCCCCGCCTTGTTACTCCCGCCTAGTAAAATTTTCAGTTGCCACAATATTTCTTCAAACACAACCTCCGCTCACACAGACACACACAACCCTCGAAACCATTGGTATGTCGCCGCCATCGCCGGCGCCTCCATCCTCAACCTCTGCCTGTGTGCCGGGGAGCTCGAGGAGCCAATGGCCAAAAAGAGGTTTATCGCGGCCTTTTCGCTCGACGCCGGTGAGGTGGCCGCCGAGGTGTCCCCATCGTCCTCCACGGGCCCGACCCGCCATCGCTGGTCCCCTGATCCGCCCGCCGCCATGCCCCTATGCTAGTTCGAGGACTTCCTCGTCCTCCCCCGGACCCGGCAACCGACAAAGTCCTACCTCGGGGTCCAGTAGCGGCGGTGGGGGACGTGGGTCACCGAGATTTTAGATCGAGAGACCCACACCCGCCGGTGGCTCGGTAGCTTCCACACGGCCGAGCTCGCGGCCATGGAGTATGACCGCTGACAGGTCTGCTACCATGGTGCGGCAGCTAGGCTCAATTTCCCCTTCAGCACATGTCCGGTCCACCTTGTTCCACCAGAGCTAGGGGTGGTGAGCTCTGCTATGGCGCAGGAGGACCGCGAGGCATGGGAGCACCCCAAGGCCGAGCCCGCCGATGAGGCCTACATGTAAGAGCTTTGCCGGTAGCAGCCGAAGCTCGTGGAGGCAGAGCGGGCGATCTTTGCCGGCGCGGAGGGTGGCGAGGTTATTGCGCTCTCCTCCGATGATGAGGTCGAAGGCGACGAGGACGGCGGCGCGGAGGGCGGCGAGGTTATCGCGCTCTCCTCTAATGACGAGGTCGAAGGCGACGGTGACGGTGGCACGAAGGGCATCGAGGTGGGCCCCAAGGACAAGGAGATCGACATCGATGAGTGGAGGAGTGCCTTCCCCAACGACCTCGACGACGGTACTGGCCCGGATTCGGCTCGCTGCACACCGTACATGACGAGGAAGGATTGGCTCGACCTCTACTTCGACCGAAAGTAGTAGAGCTTAGTTTAAATTTATGTTGTATGTCCGGTTATGCAAAACTATTTATGTTTATGTTTGAATGAATGCTACTTTCGGTTGAACCTTCTTTGAACTTGATCAAATTGAAGTTTACAACCTTAAGTTTAGGGGATCGACTAGAAAAGGCCAAAAATTGCTGGAGTATATATATATCCACTAAGGGTTTTAGTCCTTTAACATTTTAAGGATCGCCTAGAGATGTCCTTATGACTTGTTTATTTCAGTTCTTCACAATGTGATGCTCTATATGTGCAACTATTTGCCGTGCAGTTCAATTTCATCAATAACAGTTTCAACAATACCACTATGAATTACGATATTTGGTTGCTATTAAGGATATTGCAGTTAACATGCCTTTTCATTTTCAATTCTTGTTTAGCAACATGCATTGTACTGAATGACTAAATATGCAATCCCAGGCTACATAGCAACAAGGAAGAGTGTTACCTTAATGTTCTGATGATGTCTAGATATACATGTAATAAAATCTTATTGTAACATCCCAAAATTTCAATTTGGAATGCTATACATAGATCATTCTTGCATATCATATTTTATTGCATTTCGTCTCGCAATCCTCGAAATCCTAAGCAACTCAAGGACCCTCGGAGAGAGTCGGGGATTTCCCCGGTTTTCAAAGTTGATTTTATCAAATTTTGTAACGAGGATTTTTGGTTTTAATTATTTTCTATCCAAAAATATTTCATGTTAAAGTATATGACAGGAGATAATATGACTTCTCCAAAATAATTGAAATATTGGAGGAAGAATATTAAATCAAACATTTGTTTTTATTTGGATTTTATTGCAATTTTGTTTGCATTAGAAAAATTGCACGTTTTCAAAATTGCATTTTAGGGCCAAGAAAATGTTCATCTTGTTCTAAATATTTTATTTAGACGGCAAAAATTTGTTTTGGCATTTTAGATTTTTATTTTATTTTTCTAGGATTATTTTGTTCAGCGGAATTGTTTCAAAAAAAATCTTCGGGCGCTGATTGGGCCGAAACCCAGCCGGGCCGGCCCACCTTCCCCGCTGCCTCGTCCCGTGCTAGGACAGCCGCGCCACCGCCGTCGACTTGGACGGAGTCCGAGCCGGACTCCGCCTCCCCGCCGTCTTGCCCCCTCCCCCAAGCCACCTCCCCTCCCCTCTTTAAATACCCAAGCCCCCCCCCGCCGCCCGTAGCCCCGTCACCGCAGCGGCGCCGCCGCCTCTACCGCGCCTCGCCGCCGCCGCCGCCGCTCCCGCGCCGCGCCGCCTCTCCGCCGCCGCCGCTCCCGCGCCGTGCTGCCTCTCCGCCGCGTCGCCTCTTCGCCACCTCGCCGCCTCACCCCGCCGCCGCTCTCGCGTCTCATCGGACCCGACGAGGTAGCCGTTCGGCGCCATTTTTTTAAAGAAAACCGTTTTGTTTTTTTTTTGAAAAACCTAGTTCATTTTTTAGATCGGTTCGCTGGTTTTCCCGGTTCTTCTCTTTAGTGGATGTTCATCCGTATGTTCGTTTTAATGAATGGTTTTCGCTCGTTGGTTACAAACAATGAACGCTCATTCGTTAGCCTGTTCATCAGCTTTCTTTTATCGGATTTTTCTGCGATTATTTTTGATCATGATTTCTGATCTGATTTCCGTTTCAGTTTATCTTTTTGCTCGTTTATGGGAAGCAAGCGATTCAAGCGCCTAGATCTTCGCCTCGAGACCCTCTTTCTGTTTAATCAACTTAAACATGATTCTGCTACTGTAAAATTTGACCTTAGTTCAGATTAGTAAACGGATCTTGTTTCTTTCGCCGTTTGAGTTTCGTTGCTCCGTTTGATTTGATTCTTTTTGCAGCTGGAGTTCTTAAGTTGAACTTTCTGGTAGATCTTCTTATTTGAGATTTACCCGTGTTTGTTTGCTTGATTGCTTATGTATGCTATTTTTTGTTTGTGATAGAATTCCCGGAGTGCGAAGCGTGTTATTTGGAGTCCCTAGGTTTCGCGGATCATCAGCAAGGCAAGTAACACTTTGATCATATCCCTTTATCACCCAGTTTTTATGCATTAGTTCCAATCCTCAAACATTGCATGATTAGGATGCCATTAACATGTGGGTTGGGAAGTAGTTGATGAGGTAGAACCTATTGCCCTGCTATATTTCAAACCTTGGGAGTTACTTATACGAATTGCTTATATTGCTATGCTATGCTCGTAGATGTGGTTTGGGTGAGTGAAATCCATGACAGATGTGAGATTGTTAATTAATGGTTTAACTTAAGGTGGCAACTTGAATACACATCTGGGTGGATTGAGGCACCTGGAGAACCTAGTGTTGCCTGTATTTTTTGGAAATCCCGGGGTTCTGTGTGATTTTCCTATGGACCGCCACCCAGGCTCAAAGGGAACTGAGATGATTCATGCTAGAAACTTCCGTGTGCTGCCACAAGCTATTATGGGCTCTAGCATAGTTGAGTAAGTTACGTGAAGCTCTTGAAGAGGTGGATCAACAGGTAGTGGGTTGTAGGTTTGGTATGGTCTGCCCGGAGTAGAGAGTTAATGTTTCTGAAAGACTGTGTCTCAGTCATCCGTTTCTCAAACACCATGTAGTGCGAGAAATCCAACGAAGGCGATCGAGTCTTGTGGGGAAAAGTGCGCAAACCTCTGGAGACTGTACAAACTAATCATGGTTAGCCGTGTCCCCGGTTATGGACATCTTGAGTATCTAGTACTTGGAGTATCTTAAGTATCTCATCACTTTTTACCTTAATATTGTTGGGTTGATAATTACTTTAATTGGGATTGAGTTGGAGGAACCTTCTCAATGATGTTTCAACTACCATGATAGTTAGATTAAAATCTATTCCTTTGTTGTAGGAAAAAATTGGCTTTTTGCAAAACAATAACCATAGAGCTTTCCACCAGCCAAATAAGCATGTAGTGATAGCATTATTATGTTCTTGCTCTACTGTGTTATTTTGCCAGCATATTCCATGTGCTGACCCATTTTCGGGCTGCAACGTATTATGTTGCAGACTTTTCAGACGAGGAGTAAGGTTCGTTAGGTCGTTGCCGTGCAGCTCAGCTATGCTGTTGGAGTTGATGTACTCACTTTATCTTCCAAGCCTTCCGCTATTATCGTGTTAGATGGCCTTAAGCCATATTTATTGTAATAAGTTCTCTTTTGAGACATTCGATGTAACAAGTGTGTGATTGCTACTCTGTTATAAATCCTTCAAGTACTATGTGTGTCAGCATTACCGATCTCGGGATGACACTGAAGCACAAAGACTTGACCGTTTGAGGCCGGGTCGCTACAAAGATGGTATTAGAGCGCACGCTGAGTGTAGGACACGACCATTAAGCTAAAGCCATAGATCACTATTCTCTTCTCATTTCTGACTCCTCTCCATTTTCCACTCTTTAGGATGGCGGATGCAAGGAACAAGTTTGCACAACCGGATGAAGACACACCTTTTGGACAGCACTTGAAGGAAGTCACTAGGTTCCTGAACATAGGAATACCAAGCTTCACCAGGACTTACAACACCACTTTACCAGAAGACGAGCGATGGATGATTCAAGTTCAAGTTCCAGGAAGGACCTTCACGCCAGTCACTAAACCCATAGAGTTTTCCTTTGATGCACCAACCTGGAGTCTAGGAAAGAGTATGGCAGCTCACATCACCATGGGACGCATTGGAGAAGTTCACCAAAAGGATCTTAAGGATACTATCTACCAGATCTGTGGGCGCCGAGATGAGCAATGGGAGATGATCAGCACCAGGAAAGATAGATCAATTGCAGCTTTCATCCAGGAACTAAACCAGCACATTCGACACCAGGAGAATCAAATGTGCGCAGGCATGATAGATCTAAAGAAGGCAAAGACAAGGATCATCAAACTGGAAGAAGAACTTAAGTCTACACGCTATGGATACGAGGAGGAAATTGCGACACTATTGGAGAAGAATGACGACCTGATTAAGAAGATCGGAGTATTCATGGGAGACCCTGCACCAGTAGAAGAAGACGAAGAACCCAAGAAGATTCGTCAGGAGGACTACATCATCATCAGCAACACCGACTCCGACCTTAGCGATGATGACTCTGAAGACGAAGCTGGAGCAGATATCATGGAGTCTTAAACTGAGAAATATTTTTAGTAGACCACCACATCAGTAGTAGTATTCCACCATGTAAATAGTGTAGTCCGAGCACTTTCGTGATAGTTCTAGACCAATTGTATGCCCTTGCTTGATTGATTGAGTGAAATGGTTGTGTTTGTCTCATGTGCATATGGGTAGTGCTTTCTCATTAGACCTCATTCTATTCTAATCTCTTCCCTCTAAACCATCAGATGCCTCTGAGACATGACCCTGGATTCGCTTTCCCACCCGAGCTCACTCAGCTGATCCAGCAGCAGAATACCCTGATGCAGTTGTTAGTCCAGAACCAAGGCAACAACGACAACAATAATCCACCACCACCACCACCACCAGTTGACAACTTAGCCCATTTTCTGAGGTTGCAACCGCCGGTGTTTTCCAGTAGCACCGAGCCTATAGTAGCAGATGATTGGCTCCGCAGGATTGGAAGGGAGTTAACCACTGCAGGATGTACCGATGCTGAGAAGGTGCGTTTTGCCGCACATCAATTGGATGGACCAGTAGCCTCATGGTGGGAGAATTACACTGTCACCTACCCTATAGCCACAGTGACATGGGACCAGTTTCAGCAAGCCTTCTGTACAACCCATGTCTCAACTGGAGCTATGAGTATGAAGAAGCGTGAGTTTCACAACTTACGCCAGGGGAACCGTACTGTGGCTCAGTACACGGATGATTTTAGCAAGTTATCTCGCTATGCCCCTGATGATGTGGCCACAGATGCCGCAAAGCAGGAGAAGTTTATGGAAGGGCTGAATGATGAGATGAGCATGCAGTTGATGGTGGCAACATTCAACAACTACCAGGAGTTGGTAGATAAGGCTCTTATGATTGAAGGGAAGCAGCAGGAGATTGAGAACCGTAAGAGGAAGTATGGACAAGGGAGGTATACCTCAGGAGCTCAGCAGAAGCCTCGCCTAACCCCGAACTCGGGAGGACTTGTTCATAACCATGGAGGCCACACCCATAATGGAGTAAGTAACCATAATCATACTGGCCCAAGGAATGGGAATGGGAATGGAGCAAGCAACAATCAGAACTGCCCCAATCCAGCCACACCCAACAAGAGAGACCTAAGCCACGTTACTTGTTTCAAGTGCGGGAAGACTGGACACTATGCAACGGAGTGCCCTGAAGGGAAGAATGGAAATGAAAATGGGAGTGCTAGGAAGAAGCCTAATCCATTCAATAAAGGACAAGTAAACCACGTTAACGTGGAGGAGGTTAAAGAGCAGCCAGACGCAGTTATAGGTAACTTTTTGGTTAAGTCATTTACCGCTCTTGTTCTTTTTGACACTGGTGCATCGCATTCATACATATCAAGGGAATTCGTGGATAAGTTTAAACTACCGACCCAAACCCTTAGGACCCCTCTGTTAGTAAGTTCACCTGGAGTAGAGTATATGGCTAGTCGATGGTGCGACCAGATACCCTTAACCATTGGCAACCATGTTTTTCTGTCCGACCTAATTATCTTGGAGTCACAAGGATTGGATGTGATATTAGGAATGGACTAGATGTCAAAGTACGGAGGAAGCATTGACTATGTTAGTAGATCAATTTGCCTCACCACCCCTGAGGGAAAAAGGATCAAGTATGTATCTAGGCATGCGCCAAGAAGTAGCCAAGTAAATACCCTCACGGGAGTTGTTCAGGAGGAAGTGCCTGTAGTAGGATTACCCGGATGGTTTCCCAGAGGAGTTACCAGGCATGCCACAGGATTGAGATATCGAGTTTTTGATAGAGCTATTGCCAGGCACAGGGCCAATATCCAAGAGACCCTACCGGATGCCCGCGAATGATCTGGAGGAGATTAAGAAACAGATCAAGGGGTTATTGGAGAAAGGCTACATTTGATGGAGTTCATCACCATGGGGAGCCCCAGTGCTTTTGGTTGAGAAGAAGGATAAGTCCCTAAGAATGGTTGTTGATTATCGAGCCTTGAACGAAGTGGCGATTAAGAACAAGTACCCATTGCCGATGATCAATGATCTGTTTGATCAGCTGCAAGGAGCTAAGGTGTTTTCGAAGATCGATCTGCGATCGGGATACCATCAGTTCAAGATACGGGAGAAGGATATACCAAAGACATCATTCACCACACGGTACGGGTTATATGAATATACGGTCATGTCGTTTGGACTGACTAACGCCCCTGCCTATTTCATGAGCATGATGAACAAGGTGTTCATGGAATATTTGGATAAGTTTGTTGTGGTGTTTATTGATGATATAATGGTATATTCGAAGAATGAAGAGGAGCACAAGGAGCATTTGCGTTTAATTCTCGAGAAACTCAGGGGATATCAGTTGTATGCCAAGTTCAGCAAATGCGAAATTTTGGTTGAAGGAAGTCGGATTCCTTGGACATGTTATATCAGGAGAAGGTATAGCAGTAGACCCCACCAAGGTTCAGTCAGTCACTGAATGGTTGGTGCCCACTTCAGTTAGCAAGATCCGCAGTTTTCTTGGACTCGCAGGATACTATCGGAGATTCATTGAGAATTTTTCCAAGATCGAGAAGCCAATGACAGAATTATTGAAGAAGGATACCAAGTTTAAATGGACGGAAGATTGCGAGGCAAGTTTCCAGGAGCTGAAGAAATGTTTGACTACATCCCCAGTGCTGACACTGCCAGATATACGTAAGGATTTCCAAGTGTATTGCGATGCCTCTCGCCTAGGACTTGGAAGTGTGCTTATGTAGGACGGAAGAGTTATTTCGTATGCCTCACGACAACTAAAACCACACGAGTTGAATTATGCCACACATGATTTGGAGCTAGCAGTCGTAGTGCATGCGTTGAAGACTTGGAGACATTACCTTATTGGAAACCATTGTGATGTGTACACGGATCATAAGAGTTTGAAGTACATTTTCACACAGAAGGAACTGAACCTTAGATAGAGGAGATGGTTGGAGCTCATAAAGGATTATGACATGAAGCTTCACTATCATCCAGGAAAGGCCAATGTTGTAGCAGACGCTTTGAGCCGGAAGAGTTATGATAATACCCTAGAGAGCACGGGATTGCCGAAGGAGTTAGCAGAGGATCTCCGGGAACTTCAATTGGAGATTGTTCCTAGAGGTTTTGTTGCAACAATGGAGGTTCAGTCTACATTGTTGGGAAATATTCGAGAAGCTCAGAATGATGACAAAGAGATTGCGGAGATAAAAGAGAGAATGAGCGAAGGAAAGGCCAAAGGTTTTCGTGAGGACGAGCACGGCACCTTATGGTTTGAGGACTGTGTTTATGTGCCCAATAACACAGAGATCAGGAAATTAATACTTCAGGAGGCTCATGACTCACCATACTCGATACACCCCGGAAACACCAAGATGTATTTGGATTTGAAGGAGCGTTTTTGGTGGACAGGGATGAAGAAGGATATCGCCGAGTATGTAGCCGTATGTGATGTATGTCAGAGAGTGAAGGTAGAGCATCAAAAGCCAGCAGGATTGCTACAGCCTATGTCCGTACCCGAATGGAAGTGGGATAAACTTGGCATGGATTTTATCACCGGATTACCAAGGAACAAATCAGGTTATGATTCTGTATGGGTAGTAGTTGACCGCTTGACCAAAGTGGCACACTTTATCCCAGTGAAAACAACTTATACCAGTGCAAAGTTGGCCAAGATATATATGACCAGGATCGTATGTCTGCATGGAGTTCCGAGGACCATCGTATCAGATAGAGGAACACAGTTTACCTCAAAGTTTTGGCATCAGCTGCACCAGACTTTGGGAATGAGATTGGAGTTCAGTACAACATTTCACCCGTAGACAGATGGACATACTGAGAGAGTCAACCAGATTCTGGAGGATATGTTGAGGGCCTGTGCGCTAGATTATGGATCTAGTTGGGATGACAATCTGCCTTACGCAGAGTTCTCATACAACAATAGTTACCAAGCCAGTCTGAAGATGGCACCGTTCGATGCCCTGTATGGACGAAGGTGCAGAACACCGTTGATGTGGGATGAAGTTGGAGACCGACAGTTGTTTGGACCAGATGCTACCTCTTTTAGCACTACGTTAGTTTTCCCCGAAGAGGAAGGGATGATGCAGCAAAGTAGCGTAAGTATTTCCTCAGTTTTTGACAACCAAGGTATCAATCCAGTAGGAGGCTACACGCGAGTCCCTCGCACCTGCACAAAACAAATAAATCCTCGGAACCAACGCAAATAGGGGTTGTCAATCCCTATAGGGCCACTTACGAGAGTGAGATCTGATAGATATGATAAGATAATATTTTTGGTATTTTTATGATAAAGATGCAAAGTAAAATAAAGGCAAAGTAAATGGCAAAGTAAATAACTAAGTAGTAGGAGATTGATATGATAAAGATAGACCCGGGGGCCATAGGTTTCACTAGTGGCTTCTCTCGAGAGCATAAGTATTCTACGGTGGGTGAACAAATTACTATTGAGCAATTGGCATAATTGAGCATAGTTATGAGAATATCTAGGTATGATCATGTATATAGGCATCACGTCCGAGACAAGTAGACCGACTCCTGCCTGCATTTACTACTATTACTCCACTCATCGACCGCTATCCAGCATGCATCTAGAGTATTAAGTTAAAAACAGAGTAACGCCTTAAGAAAGATGACATGATGTAGAGGGATAGACTCATGCAATATGAAGAAAACCACATATTGTTATCCTCGATGGCAACAATACAATACGTGCCTTGCTGCCCTTACTGTCACCAAGAAAGGACACCGCAAGATTGAACCCAAAGCTAAGCACTTCTCCCATTGCAAGAAAGATCAATCTAGTAGGGCAAACCAAACTGATAATTCGAAGAGACCTGCAAAGATAACCAATCATACATAAAAGAATTCAGAGAAGATTCAAATATTATTCATAGATAGACTTGATCACAAACCCACAATTCATCGATCTCAACAAACACACCGCAAAAAGAAGATTACATTGAATAGATCTCCACAAGAGAGGGGGAGAACATTGTATGGAGATCCAAAAAGAGAGAAGAAGCCATCTAGCTACTAACTATGGACCCGTAGGTCTGAGGTAAACTAATCACACTTCATCGGAGGGGCTATGGTGTTGATGTAGAAGCCCTCCGTGATCGATGCCCCCTCCGGCAGAGCTCCGGAACAGGCCCCAAGATGGGATCTCGTGGATACGGAAAGTTGCGGCGGTGGAATTAGGTTTTTGGCTCCGTATCTGATCGTTTGGGGGTACGTGGTTATATATAGGAGGAAGAAGTACGTCGGTGGAGCAACAGGGGGCCCACGAGGGTGGAGGGCGCGCCCGGGGAGGGGGGCGGGTAGGCACGCCCCCTACCTCGTGGCCTCTTGTTACGTGTCTTGACATAGGGTCCAAGTCTGCAGAGTTGTATTCGATGAGAAAATCATGTTCCTGAAGGTTTCAATCCGTTTGGACTCCGTTTGATATTCCTTTTCTTCAAAACCCTAAAACAGGCAAAAAACAAGAATTCTGGGCTGGGCCTCCGGTTAATAGGTTAGTCCCAAAAATAATATAAAAGTGGATAATAAAGCCCAACAATGTCCAAAACAGTAGATAATATAGCATGGAGCAATCAAAAATTATAGATATGCTAGTGACGTATCAAGCATCCCCAAGCTTAATTCCTGCTCGTCCTCGAGTAGGTAAATGATAAAAACAGAATTTTTGATGCGGAGTGCTACTTGGCATAATTTTAATGTAATTCTTCTTAATTGTGGTATGAATATTCAGATCCGAAAGATTCAAGACAAAAGTTCATATTGACATAGAAAATAATAATACTTCAAGCATACTAACAAAGCAATTATGTCTTCTCAAAATAACATGGCTAAGGAAAGTTATCCCTACAAAATCATATAGTCTGGCTATGCTCTATCTTCACCACACAAAATATTTAAATCATGCACAACCTCGATGAAGCCAAGCAATTGTTTCATACTTTTGACATTCTCAAAACCTTTTCAATCTTCACGCAATACTTGAGCGTGAGCCATGGATATAGCACTATAGGTGGAATAGAGTGGTGGTTGTGGAGAAGACAAAAAGGAGAAGATAGTCTCGCATCAACTAGGCGTATCAACGGGCTATGGAGATGCCCATCAATAGATATCAATGTGAGTGAGTAGGGATTGCCATGCAACGGATGCACTAGAGCTATAAGTATATGAAAGCTCAAAAAGAAACTAAGTGGGTGTGCATCCAACTTGCTTGCTCATGAAGACCTAGGGAAATTTGAGGAAGCTCATCATTGGAATATGCAAGCCAAGGTCTAAAATGAAAGATTCCCACTAGTATATGGAAGTGATAACTTGAGAGACTCTCTACTATGAAGATCATGGTGCTACTTTGAAGCACAAGTGTGGTAAAAGGATAGTAACATTGTCCCTTCTCTC
Source organism: Triticum aestivum (assembly GCF_018294505.1). Lineage (NCBI taxonomy): Eukaryota > Viridiplantae > Streptophyta > Magnoliopsida > Poales > Poaceae > Triticum > Triticum aestivum. The sequence continues at coordinate 409,207,182 of NC_057794.1, forward strand.
TTTTTCTCTCATATTTTTTTATTTGGGCCTTTTCTCTTTTTATGGCCTCTTTTCTTTTTTTATTTGGGTTTCTTTGGCCTCTTTTATTTATTTTTCGTCCGGAGTCTCATCCCGACTTGTGGGGGAATCATAGTCTCCATCATCCTTTCCTCACTGGGACAATGCTCTAATAATGATGATCATCAGACTTTTATTTTTCTTACAACTCAACAATTATAACTCGATACTTAGAACAAAATATGACTCTATGGGAATGCCTCCGGCGGTGTACCGGTATATGCAATGATGCATGAGTGACAAGCATGAAAGAATTATGAACGGTGGCTTTGCCACAAATACTATGTCAACTACATGATCATGCTAAGCAATATGACAATGATGGAGTGTGTCATAAACAGAACGATGGAAAGTTGCATGGCAATATATCTCGGAATGACTATGGAAATGCCATAATAGGTAGGTATGGTGGCTGTTTTGAGGAAGGTATATGGTAGGTGTATGATACCGGCAAAAGGTGCGCGGTATTAGAGAGGCTAGCAAAAGTGGAAGGGTGAGAGTGCGTATAATCCATGGACTCAACATTAGTCATAAAGAACTCATATACTTATTGCAAAAATCTACAAGTTATCAAAGCAAAGTATTACGCGCATGCTCCTAGGGGGATAGATTGGTAGGAAAAGACCATCGCTCATCCCCGACCGCCACTCATAAGGAAGGCAATCAATAAATAAATCATGCTCCGACTTCATCACATAACGGTTCACCATACGTGCATGCTACGGGAATCACAAGCTTCAACACAACTATTTCTCAAATTCACAACTACTCAACTAGCTCAACTTTAATATCACCATCTCCATATCTCAAAACAATTATCAAGTATCAAACTTATCATAGTATTCAACACACTCATAAGAGAGTTTTATTATTAATCTTGCATACCAAGCGTATTGGGATTTTAAGCAAATTACCATGCTATTAAGACTCTCAAAATAATCTAAGTGAAGCATGAGATATCAATAGTTTCTATAAAACAAATCCACCACCGTGCTCTAAAAGATATAAGTGAAGCACTAGAGCAAAATTATATAACTCAAAAGATATAAGCGAAGCACATAGAGTATTCTAACAAATTCCAAATCATATATGGCTCTCTCAGAAGGTGTGTACAGCAAGGATGATTGTGGTAAACTAACAAGCAACGACTCAAATCACACAAGATGCTCCAAGCAAAACACATATCATGTGGTAAATAAAAATATAGCTCCAAGTAAAGTTACCGATAGAAGTAGACGAAAGAGGGGATGCCTTCCGGGGCATCCCCAAGCTTTGGATTTTAGGTGTCCTTAGATTATATTGGGGGTTCCATGGGCATCCCCAAGCTTAGGCTCTTGCCACTCCTTGTTCCATAATCCAGCAAATCTTTACCCAAAACTTGAAAACTTCACAACACAAAACTTAAAGTAGAAAATCTCGTGAGCTCCGTTAGCGAAAGAAAACAAAAGACCACTTTAAGGTACTGTAATGAACTCATTCTTTATTTATATGGGTGTTATATCTACTGTATTCCAACTTCTCTATGGTTTATAAACTAATTTACTAGCCACAGATTCATCAAAATTAGCAAACAACACACGAAAAACAGAATCTGTCAAAAACAGAACAGTCTGTAGTAATCTGTAGCTAGCGCAAGATATGGAACCCTAAAAATTATAAAATAAATTTATGGACGTGTGGAATTTATCTATTAATCATCTACAAAAATAATTAACTAAATATCACTTTCCAAATAAAAATGACAGCAGTTCTCGTGAGCGCTAAAGTTTCTGTTTTTTACACCAAGTTCAACAAGACTTTCCCCAAGTCTTCCCAACGGTTCTACTTGGCACAAACACTAATTAAACACAAAAAACACAACCAAAACAGAGGATAGATTATTTATTTATTACTAAACAGGAGCAAAAATCAAGGAATAAAAAAAATTGGGTTGCCTCCCAACAAGCGCTATCGTTTAACGCCCCTAGCTAGGCATAACAAGCAAGAATAGATCTAGGTATTGCCATCATTGGTAGACAATCCATAAGTGGATCTCATAATAGATTAATAAGGTAATTTAATTTTATTTCTAGGAAAGTGTTCCATGCAACATCTAGGGTTTTAATTTCTTCAATCCCACTTTTATCAAATTTAGCACCAAGATCAAAAGATTCAGAATTCTAGGAACGCCTTCTAGGTAAAGGTGGATTATATTCAGTCCCATCATTATCAAGATTCATATTGCAAAACAAAGATTTAATAGGGGACACATCAATAACTTTTAGATCTTCATCATTATTTTCATAGGAACTAGAAGAACATGCTTTTATAAAGGCATCTTTCTTAGCACGCATCCTAGCGGTTCTTTCTTTGCACTCATCAATGGAAATTCTCATGGCTTTGAGAAACTCATTGATATCATGCTTAGGTGGAATAGATCTTAGTTTCAAAGAATCAACATCAAGAGCAATTCTATCAATGTTCCTAGCCAAATCATCAATCTTAAGCAATTTTTCGTCAATCATAGCATTAAAATTCTTTTGCGAAGTAATAAATTCTTTAAGATTAGAATCAAAATCAGAGGGCATCTTATTATAATTTCCATAAGAATTGTTGTAGGAATTACCATAATTATTAGAGGGATTACTAGGATAAGGCCTAGGATTGAAATTTCCTCTATACGCGTTGTTACCAAAATTGTTCCTACCAACAAAATTCACATCCATAGATTCATTATTATTCTTAATCAAAGTAGACAAGGGCTTATCATTAGGATCAGAAGAAACACTCTTATTAGCAAATAATTTCATAAGTTCATCCATCTTTCCACTCAAAACATTATTTCTTCTATCGCATGCACCTTTTTATTAGTTGATCTTTCAGTATGCCATTGAGAATAATTAACCATAATATTATCCAAGAGTTTAGTAGCTTCTCCTAAAGTGATTTCCATAAAATTGCCTCCCGCGGCCGAATCTAAAAGATTTCTAGAAGCAAAATTCAATCCGGCATAAATTTTTTTGCATAATCATCCATAAATTTAAACCATGACTAGGGCAATTATGTATCATTAATTTCATTCTCTCCCAAGCTTGTGCAACATGTTCATGATCAAGTTGCTTAAAATTCATAATATCGTTTCTAAGAGAGATGATCTTAGTGGGAGGAAAATACTTAGAGATAAAAGCATCTTTGCACTTATTTCATGAATCAATACTATTTTTAGGCAAAGACAAAAACCAAGCTTTAGCACGATCTCTAAGCGAAAAAGGAAATAGCTTCAATTTAACAATATCATTATCCACATCTTTCTTCTATTGCATGTCACACAAATCAACGAAGCTATTTAGATGGGTAGTGGCATCTTTACTAGGAAGGCCGGAGAACGGATCTTTCATAACAAGATTCAGCAAAGCAACATTAATTTCGCAAGATTCAGCATCGGTAAGAGGAGCAATCGGAGTGCTAATAAATCATTGTTGTTGGTATTGGTGAAGTCACAAAATTTAGTATTATCTTGAGCCTTCGTGACAAGCAAGCAAACTAACACATGAGCAAACAAAAAGCAAGTGGGCAAAAAGAGGCAAATTGAGAAAGAGAGGGAGGATAGAGAGAGAGGGCAAATAAAACCGCAAGGGTGAAGTGGGGGAGAGGAAAACGAGAGGCAAATGACAAATAATGTAATGCGGGAGATAAGGGTATGTCATGGGTACTTGGTATGTTGACTTTTGCGTAGACCTCCCAGGCAACGGCACCAGAAATCCTTCTTGCTACCTCTTTTAGCACTGAGTTGGTTTTCCACGAAGAGGAAGGGATGATGCAGCAAAGTAGCTAAGTATTTCCCTAAGATTTTGAGAACCAAGGTATCAATCCAGTAGGAGGCTACGCGCGAGTCCCTCGCACCTGCACAAAACAAATAAATCCTCGCAACCAACGCAAATAGGGGTTGTCAATCCCTATAGGGCCACTTACGAGAGTGAGATATGATAGATATGATAAGATAATATTTTTGGTATTTTTATGATAAAGATGCAAAGTAAAATAAAGGCAAAGTAAATGGCAAAGTAAATAACTAAGTAGTAGGAGATTGATATGATAAATATAGACCCGGGGGCCATAGGTTTCACTAGTGGCTTCTCTCGAGAGCATAAGTATTCTACGGTGGGTGAACAAATTACTGTTGAGCAATTGACATAATTGAGCATAGTTATGAGAATATCTAGGTATGATCATGTATATAGGCATCACGTCCTAGACAAGTAGACCGACTCCTGCCTGCATCTACTACTATTACTCCACTCATCGACTGCTATCCAGCATGCATCTAGAGTATTAAGTTAAAAACAGAGTAACGCCTTAAGCAAGATGACATGATGTAGAGGGATAGACTCATGCAATATGAAGAAAACCCCATCTTGTTATCCTCGATGGCAACAATACAATACATGCCTTGCTGCCCTTACTGTCACCAGGAAAGGACACCGCAAGATTGAACCCATAGCTAAGCACTTCTCCCATTGCAAGAAAGATCAATCTAGTAGGCCAAACCAAACTGATAATTCGAAGAGACTTGTAAACATAACCAATCATACATAAAAGAATTCAGAGAAGATTCAAATATTATTCATAGATAGACTTGATCATAAACCCACAATTCATCGGTCTCAACAAACACACCGCAAAAAGAAGATTACATCGAATAGATCTCCACAAGAGAGGGGGAGAACATTGTATTGAGATCCAAAAAGAGAGAAGAAGCCATCTAGCTACTAACTATGGACCCGTAGGTCTGAGGTAAACTACTCACACTTCATCGGAGGGGCTATGGTGTTGATGTAGAAGCCCTCCGCGATCGATGCCTGTAAGTGCATCTAGTGCCACCCCTAGTTGGTTTTGGAGTATTGACGACAAACCTAGTTGAGGGACTAATGTGTTTGTGAGAATTGCAGGATAACACAGGTAGAAGTCCCTCATTGATTCGGTTTTCCTACCAGAGATGACCCCTAAAAATGTATGAAGACATTGAAGTCAAAGGTGGTATATGAAGATATTCAGATTGAAGACTATGACAAGAGAAGACACCACATGAAGCCTTTGGAGCTCGAAGACTTAGATCTTTCGTAGTTCTCTTTCTTCTATGTTGAGTCATAGGAACCACCGTACTGTTAAGTGGGGTCCAGGAGAACCAGTCAGAATGACTCAAGTGATGCTTAAACAAAACCTATGTCTTCGAGTGAAGACTTTGAGAGCGAATCTTGTCCAGAGTCGGGCAAGTCAGCTTTGCTTGAAGCCCAAGTAAAGTTGCCATGTGAGTTTGAAATCTGACCATTGGAACACGTGCCAGTTCCTTAGTGACCCAGGGTCATTTCGGACAAATCAGGCCGGGTTGCCAAGTGGCTATAAATAGCCCACCCCCTACAACCATAAACGGTTGGCTGCTCAGATTCAGAGTACGACTTTTGTCGTTTGAGAGCAACCCACCTCGAAGCCTTTGAGAGAGAATTCCTTGCGAGGATAAAGCCCTAACCACCCAGAGCCAAAGAGAATTAGGCATCACTTGAGTCTTCTTGTCTGTGTGATCTGAAGACTTATTACACTTGAGGACTGTGCATCCTCCAGCCGGTTAGGCGTCGCGTTCTGAGCATCCAAGAGACATTGTGGATTGCCGGTGAACGAAGTTTGTGAAGGTTTGGGAGTCTACCTTGAAGACTTACCAGAGTGATTGGGCGAGGTCTGTGTGACCTTAGCTCAAGGGGAATACGGTGAGGACTGGGTGTCCTGAGCTGCGTGTTCAGGACTGGGTGTCCGGGACTGTGTGTCCTAAGGTTTAAATACCTAGCCACCCTAACCAGACGTACAGTTGTCACAGCAACTGGAATTGGTCCAACAAATCATTGTCTTCAGCGAGTCACTGGTTTCATCTTCCCTTCCCTTTACTTACTGTTACTCCTTGTGAAGTCATTGTATGGTCACACTATCTTTTGTCTTCACTGAGTGACTGCGTGTTCTGTGTGGCTTCACAATATCTTCCTACCCGATCCTTACTACATTGCTGCTTTTAGTCATTGTGCTTTCACTCTATTGAATACTTGACTATGGCTTGCCTAGTGTAGTCTACCTTCCGCTGTAGGGTAGTAGGTTTATTTCTATCGTTTGTCTTCATAACTTCCATGTTTTGAAGACTTTCATAAAAATCGCCTATTCACCCCCCCTCTAGTCGATATAATGCACTTTCAATTGGTATCAGAGCAAGGTGCTCCCTTGTTCTGTGTGATTCGGTTTAACCACCTAGAGTTTTAGCTATGTCGACTGTAGGGATAATTAAAGTCTCCGCTGCGTGCCCCGTCTTCGATGGAACTGAATATCCCTACTGGAAGAATAAGATGCGCATGCATCTTGAAGCCATTGACGTCGACCTATGGTATGTCGTCAAGAACGGCGTTCCCAAGGCTGGAGAAGGTGTCACTGCTGCTGATGTCAAGAAGTTCGTTCAACTGGACTCTACTGCCAAGAATATCATCTGTGGTCATCTGACCAAAGGACAGTATGGCCGTGTGAGTGCTTTGGAAACATCTAAGCTGGTCTGGGACTGGCTCTCCAAGGTCAATGAAGGCGTCTCAACCCAGAGAGATCAGAGAATCAGTGTCCTTCGCAACCTCTTCAACCGCTTCAAGCGAAATGACAATGAGAATGTCCAGCTCACATTTGACCGACTCACTGACATCACAAATGAGCTTCAAGCCCTCGGCGCTACTGAGATCACCAAACATGAAGTCGTCAAGACACTACTGAGATCACTTGATAGTTCGTTTGACACCCTAGCCCTGATGATTCAAGAACGTCCTGATTTCAAGACACTCGATCCGTCTGACATACTTGAGAGGCTCAACACACATGAGTTTCAGCTTTCTGAGAAAAGAGATATCTACGGTCCAAACTATGGGCGAACTCGTGCCTTGAAGGCAAAAGCTGTCTCCTCATCTGAAGAAGAATCTGACAGCAGTTCGGATGATCCTGAAGACATTGGAAGGGAACTTGCTATGCTCGTGAAGAAGTTCCAAAAATTCACCAAGAAGAAAGGTTTCAGAAAGTCTTCCCGATCAAGCTCAAGGAATGATGAAGCTTCTGCTCACGACTACAAGAAGAAAACATGTCACAAGTGCAAGAAACCTGGCCACTTCATCTCTAAGTGTCCATAGTGGGACAATGAGAACAAAAAGAAGAAGAAGAGCAAGGAATATGACTCTGACGACAAAAAGAAGAAGAAATACTCAAAGTCTTCTTCCAAGTCTTCCTCAAAGTCTTCATCACACAAGAAGAGCTCATATGGCAAGGCACATGCGTTTGTTGGCAAGGAAATGGATTTAGAGGAGGAGTCCGCTTCTGAGGAGGCGGAGGTGGAGTCTGAGGAGGAGTCCAATTCAGGCATCGCAAGTCTGGCTACAGCATACGTTGCCAAGTCCATCTTCAACACTGAAGACAATGACTTCATCACTGACACTGATGCAAATGACAAGGACTACTCCGCTTCTACCTACTGCTTCATGGCACGCGGTGCCAAGGTAAACACATGCACTACTCACTATCAAACATCTAGTGACAATGACTCTGATTGTGGTTCAAAACCCAGCTACAAAACACTTGCTAAAATTGCAACTGAACAACAGAAAGCTATGGAACATATTCAAAAACTGTTAGACAGAAGCGATGATCTGTTAGGTGCTGAAATGACTCGATCTGAATCCTTAATTGAAGACATAAAAAATCTTCATGTTAAGTATGAGGAACTTGAAAGTCGTCATGAAACTCTCTCAACAACTCATGAAAAGCTTTCCTATGATTATCTTCAAAGGAAGCAAGATCTTGAGAAACTGAGAGTGGCTCATGAAGATCTTCAAAAGGAAAACGAGTCACTTCGCGCCAAACAGATCAGTTCCGCTCAGGAAGGATTTGAACCACCATGTCTTAAATGCATTGAGCGTGATAATGCTACTTCTGTTGCTGAATGTTCTACTGCTACTACTGTTGCAATATCTTCAACTGTTGATGTGGTAACTAACCCCTCTGCTGAGGATACCACTGCTATTGCTGATGAGAATGCTAGGTTGAAGACATTGCTTGAAACAGGGATGTACAAAAGTCTTAAAGGGCATCAGACACTATGTGATGTCCTCAAAAAGCAGATTCTGAACCGAAACCCGAGGAAAGAGGGTGTTGGGTTCGTAAGGAAAATGAATGCTGATGGCTCTTACTGGAAACCTGAGCAGTACCCCAAAACCACGTGGGTTGCTGCAAAGGAACCTTCAGCAGATCCATCCAATCTATCTGGCTTCACTTGTGCTAACCCCATTATCATTGATGAATCCCTTGATGCAAACTATAAACTGTTTAAGAATCAGAATGGTGAAGTGTTTGCCAGGTACATTGGTACTAACTGCAGGAATGGACCGCCTATGAAGAAGATCTGGGTTCCGAAAAGGTGTCTGGAGAATCTTCCTGTGAATGTCATCATGACACCTCACGTGAAGAAGACAAACCTCAGACCAAAGGCTTCATACGGTCCAAAGGCTTCATACAGACAGAGGACTCACCTGAGTCGCACTAACGCAAATGTTTTGCAGGGAAACCATACTCAGGCATATGAATATGAGAGCGGTTCATCAAACCGCCATGTTCATAAGACCAAGAACTATTCTGCTTATTCTTATGAGTACTATTGTCCGCCTGCAAGACTGTTTGCTAGGGCTCCAAAGCCAAAGTTCTCAGATGCTGCACTTAGACTTATTGCTTCTAAGCCACCCTTGAAGATGTGGGTGGCTAAGAAAGCTTAACTCTCTTTTGCAGGGAAAGGTCTCCAGCAGAAAACCAAAATCGTCTGACGCTATTGCTGGGGACCTTAAACATCTTGTAGGGCGCAAGATCAAATGCCCGAATGGTCTTACTATGTACTTCGTTCCTGAATCGCTTGCTACTCTCCCTATTAGTCCTAATCTGGATCTAAGCTTTCATAACCCACTGGTTCGTCAAATGTTTTTGCTTCACAATGCTCTTCGTGAAGCCTATCCCCCTAACTGCACTGTAGGGTACGACACCAGCGTCTTCAGAATGGATTATTGATAGTGGGTGTACAAATCACATGACTGGCAAAAGAAGCCTTCTTATGGACTCAACCTTACGTCCATCCGACAAGAGCCACATCACATTTGCTGACACTGGTAAAAGTAAGGTATTGGGTCTAGGTAGAGTTGCAATCTCAAGGGATCAACACATGGATAAAGTCATGCTTGTTGAATCCCTTGGCTTCAACTTAATGTCTGTCTCAATGCTTTGCGATTTAAACATGATCGTAATATTTGGAAAATATCCTTGCCTTGTTCTAATGGAATCTGACAAGTCTCTAGTATTTGAAGGGTATCGAAAAGATGATTTGTACGTGGTAGATTTCTCAGCAGGACCACAGCTTGCCGTATGTCTTCTAGCAAAAGCTTCAGAATGCTGGCTCTGGCATCGGAGGCTTGGGCATGCTGGCATGAGGAACCTCCACACCCTGGCAAAGAAGAAGCATGTCATAGGCATCGAGGGCGTCAAGTTCAAGAAAGATCACTTATGCGGTGCCTGTGAGGCAGGAAAGATGACGAGGGCCAAACATCCCTCGAAGACAATCATGACCACTACTCGACCCTTCGAACTGCTTCACATGGATCTTTTCGGTCCCACTCATTACTCAACTCTTACTACTACTGCTTGTCTCTATGGCTTTGTCATTGTTGATGATTATTCTAGATATACTTGGGTGCACATAATCCTTTACAAGACTGAAGTGCAGGATGTCTTCAGACGCTTCGCCAATCGAGCAATGAACAACTATGGCGCCAAGATAAAGCATATCAGAAGTGACAATGGCACTGAATTCAAGAACACTGGCCTTGATACATATCTTGATACCTTGGGCATCACACATGAATTCTCAGCCCCGTACACGCCACAGCAGAATGGGGTCATCGAACGCAAGAACAGAACACTCATTGAGATGGCCAGAACGATGCTAGATGAATACAAGACTCCAAGAAAATTCTGGCCTGAAGCCATTGATACTGCATGCCATACAATCAATCGTGTTTATCTTCACAAGCTTCTGAACAAGACATCTTATGAGCTCCTTAGTGGCAAGAAGCCAAATGTCAGTTACTTCAGAGTATTTGGCGCCAGGTGCTGGATCAAGGACCCACATCACACCTCAAAGTTTGCACCAAAAGCACATGAGGGTTTTATGCTTGGATATGGAAAGGATTCGCACTCTTATAGAGTCTTCAATCTCTTTCATTACAAAGTGGTTGAAACAGTGGATGTGCGGTTCGATGAGACCAACGGTTCACAAAGAGAGCAACTTCCAAATGTGCTAGATGAAGTTCCATCTAGTGAATCAATCAAGCTAATGGGAACTGCAGAAATTATACCTTCTGAAGCTCATCCTAAAGAAGAACTTATCATCTCAGCACCAGATCAACATGAAGATAGTGCTCAGCCTAAAGACATTCCTTCTAACAATGACAATGATCAGCAAGAGCAAAATTTTCGCCCTGTACATCCTCGCGTTGCCAATGAAGTGCAGATTGAAAGAATAATTGATAGCATCAATGCACCCGGTCCACTCACTCGTTCAAGGGCAACTCAGCTAGCAAATTTCTGTGGGCACTTCGCATTCGTCTCAATAATAGAACCCAAGAAAGTTGAAGAAGCCTTCATGGAACCTGAATGGATTCAAGCTATGCAAGATGAGCTTCAACAGTTTGAGCTGAATAACGTATGGGAACTGGTCAAGCGTCCCGATCCTTGGAAGCACAACATAATAGGCACCAAATGGATATACCGCAACAAGCAAGATGAGCATGGTCAAGTTGTCAGAAACAAAGCTCGTCTCGTTGCTCAAGGATATACTCAAGTGGAAGGCATTGACTTCGATGAAACATTTGCTCCTGTGGCTAGACTTGAAGCCATACGCATACTGTTGGCCTATGCAAATCATCACAACATACTTCTGTATCAAATGGATGTGAAGAGCGCCTTCCTCAATGGCAAGATTGAAGAAGTGTATGTTGCCCAACCTCCTAGCTTTGAAGATCCAAAACATCCTGACATGGTATACAATCTCAACAAGGCACTGTATGGCCTCAAACAAGCCCCTCGGGCCTGGTATGACACACTCAAATACTTCCTGAAGAGCAAAGGCTTCATACCTAGTTCTCTCGACCCCACTCTCTTCACGAAGACATATGATGGTGAACTGTTTGTGTGCCAAATATATGTGGATGACATTATCTTCGGCTGCACCAATCAGAAGTACAGTGAAGAGTTTGGATATATGATGCAAGAGCAATATCAAATTTCTATGATGCGAGAGCTGAAGTTCTTTCTCGGTCTTCAAATACGACAGCAACGCAATGGCATCTTCATATCTCAAGAGAAGTATCTCAAAGATTGCCTGAAGAAGTTCAGTATGCAAGACTACAAAGGCTTCATGACGCCAATGCCAGCCAAGCATCATCTGGGTCCTGACGACAATGGTAAAGAGTTCAATCAAAAGGTATACCGCTCCATGATTGGTTCTTTACTTTATCTATGTGCATCTAGGCCAGATATTATGCTTAGTGTTTGCATGTGTGCTCGATTTCAAGCGGCACCAAAGGAGTCGCATCACTTAGCTGTGAAGCGAATTCTTCGATATTTGGCTCACACCCCAACTCTAGGATTATGGTATCCAAAGGGCTCAGAGTTTGATCTGGTTGGATTCTCGGATGCTGATTATGCTAGTGACAAAGTTGATCGCAAGTCTACATCAGGCACATGTCACTTTCTGGGACGATCACTTGTATGTTGGTCTTCAAAGAAGCAAAACTGTGTATCTCTCTCCACTGCTGAATCTGAATACATTGCTGCTGGATCTTGCTGCGCTCAGCTTTTGTGGATGAAGCAAATGCTTAAAGACTATGGCATTCATCTGAAGCAAGTTCCACTCTACTGCGACAACGAAAGCGCCATCAAGATTGCCAACAACCTAGTTCAGCACTCGAAGACAAAGCACATTGAAATTCGTCATCACTTTCTCAGAGATCATGTTGTGAAGGAAGATATTGATATCATACACGTCAACACTGAAGAGCAATTGGCAGATATCTTCACCAAGCCCTTGGATGAGAAGAGATTTTGCAAGTTACGCTGTGAGCTAAATATCCTGGAATCCTCAAATGTCCTGTGATCAGGCACACATCCTAACCCTTATGCATATTGATGACTTAGATGTGCAACACACGAAGTAAAGTATATCTTCAATCAATGAAGACATACATTCTAAGTGTGAATACATTAGTGTGGAATTTGACTTCGGAGCGCCACGATAATTGTGCGCCGTGTCTGGGTCTAATACTTCCTATACGGTGGGTAATGCCACCACCAAATGTTCTATTTTGAAGTGTTTCACTCATGGCGTTACCTTGCCATGTCTTCACATTTGGTTTGGCTTCAATCTCAACATGTCTTCATGATTATCTTCACTATGTTGATTATATATATATATATATATATATATATATATATATACTAGTGTTCTGTCCTCTACAACAATCACTTATAGCTATGTCTTCTTGTTGAATCTTTTGAACTAAGTGAATGTGATCAGACCCTAACCTCTCTATGCTATCTATCTCAAACTCTATCTCTCCAAATCATATGCATTCTATTGAAACTATCGAATGTCTTCTCCGCGTCCTTGTCGGCAGAAGATACAAAGACAAACCTTAAGTCCACCTTCAATGCTCATTCCTCCACATGAAACCCGGAGAAGTAGGAAAGACTACCCGACAATCCAGGCGTGCGTGGGACGTGGAACAAACCCCAGAATTCCGCATAATGGCCACGTGTTCCTCAGATGCGAATCGCTAGGGGAACCTGTGTAATAACGCAGTGCCGCCCCTATACCTATAAATACACACTTCACGGCGGTCATTATCTCTTCTTCCACTGTCGCACGAACCCTAGCGCCACCACTAGCCCTCGACGACACCGGCGACGAAGCGCTTCGCTGCCGCAACCTCTCCGACGCCGTCTTCACGTCGACCGCGAACATCGTCCTCTCCGCCATCACCGTAGGTGTCCTCCGTCGCCAAGTTAGGGCACGGAAGATCGAACTGCTCGGCCTCATCTTCCACTCCGTCTAGCAGTTCTTAGTGTGGTAAATAAAACTTCCTTTTTACGGCACCGTTGATCCTATGGCTTTGTCACTTTCTACCACAAGCAGTTTCTATTCACACAAGTTAGATCTCTCTCATACTGCATCTCATAACATGCCTAGTATATTCACTTATGCTTCACAAAGTAGTTAGACTCCTCACTTGTACTGATCTCTGGATTCGTACAAATCTGGAACCAACTCCTTATCTATGAGTGAATGTCTTCGCACGATGAGGTCAATGTATTCTAAACTGATTTATATTCTAAATCTTCTGAGAATGCATATGACCTCCTCCCCTTCCCTCGCACCTTAATGCTGTCATAGGTACATGTCTGTGGGAGAATCCCTTGGTTCTCATAGTCTGCATTCATTTGCAGAATTCTTATAGCATCATATAAATTCTCCCGAAGCAAGTTCCTGTTTGTCCAGCAAGCGAAAATCTTTGAAGCCTTTGAACATGTTGAAGCCTATCAGTTTAAAGTTCATGGCTTCAGAGAAATCAGCAAGGAAGGATGGCAGAAAGCGTCATGGAGAAACATCTAGAGATCTGCCAGATGACCTCTCAGAACTGTACAAGACAGATCCTGAAGAGGATTACAATCGGCGCAAGACCCGAATCCAATGGATTCGAAGATATTGGGCAGAACAATGGTTCAAATACCTATTTGTAACCCAAGAATATGCTAAGAAAAATGCCATCAAGAGACCATGGGGAGACATCCTATACAAGAATCTTCAACCCAGGTCCAGAGATGAAGCCATTGAACAAGGCTTCTATCCCTGCATGGTCCGTGGGCCACAGCCTGTTGATGCACACCCATCGTCACTACTATGGTGTCGTGACGACATTCTGTTCAAGCGCAACTTCCAGTTTGCCCAAAACTCAGCGAAGCAAAACAAGAAGACATTGGGACTAGACTTCAACTCTGGTCCCTCAGCTCCAAGGGCTGATGGCACACGAGATGTAGAACCCAATGTCGTCGGTCCTTTCTACAACCTTGAAGGCCTCATCACCCATATCTTGGTTCAAGGGACTGCAGTGAATGAGCCTGCAGCTGACGCTGAATCAGATGAAGCGCCAACAGCACCGAAGCCAAAGAAGTTGAAGAAGCCTAAAGCTTCAAAGCCTGCCCCTTCACCAAAAATCTCACGGGCGAAGCCACTGGCAACTGCACCTCCTGAAGACAATGTGCAGTTCGAAGATTTATCACGCATCTCCAAGCCCCAGAAGGTCAAGATGCCTCTTCCACACACCGGCCAAGAGCTAACAGCTGCTGCCATTCTACGCAATGATGCCATTGATCTGTCAAGTGATGAAGATCTTGGAGATGACGCTCTTGAGCAACTCATCAAGAGCAAAGAAGAAGCAGAAATCTTCAATGATCTGCCTCTTTTGATATAACAATCATCCACAACTTCATTGATGAATGGTTTGACACGCCAAACATCAACTTCGAAGATCTCCAACTACCCATTGGCCTCAGTGTCGCCTTCCATGGCGCCATTGCTTCAGAGTTAGCTATCGCCCAGCGCATTGTTGAACTGAAGCAAAAGATTGACTATGAAAAGGCTTAGTTCAAGAAGCATATGGCCAAGCTCAGCGTGCAAGAGGTGAAGAACTTCAAGATTATGCTGCACGAGCTCAAGGAAGCCTTTCTCAAGAAACATGCAGAAGCTCAAGGTTCTCGTGAGCGCATGAAGGTTCTAGCTGACAAATGTGTGCAGGCCTACAATGAGGCTGAGAAGCGCAAGGCCCTTGGGCGTCCTGGCATCGACCCCAGGATGGCAGCAAAGAAGATGAAGAAGCCCGCTACGGCTGAACCTGACGCACCAAGGCAGGAAGCAGATCCCATTGTCTTCCCAACTAGAATGACTGGCTCGAAGCCAAAAAGCCGGTCAACCGCTTCAGAGCTCAAGAAGACGAGGACTGCTGAGGCTGAAGCCAGGAAGAGGAAACATCCTAAAGCCTCTCCTATTGCCCCCTCCAAGAAGAAGAGGAAGACCAAGAAAGATCGGGCTGCTCCCATAGAGCCTTTGATAGTTGAACCCATTTCCATGGTTCGTCCTGATGCTGAACGCCAACTGACAATCCATGAGCCTGCTTTCACCGAGGCTCATGAAGTTGAAGACTTTCCAGCAGCTGATCCCATCGCTGCTGAAGACATTGGTCAACATGACCATGTAGAAGATGGTGCAGTCCTTCCTCAGCTCGAGAACAATGAACTCATCAGCATTGGTCGTCCTCTGACGCCAATCGCTCAGGATGCTTCATGGGCTGATCGCCCACAAGAGGAAGAAGACTTTGAGGCCCAGCCAACTCCAACTACACAGGCGTCGCCTGCATTGCGTAGGCTTCGCAAAGGACCAACGCCTCCAGTCTCTGCGTCTGAAGCTGAATCTGCTGAAGACATTCCGGCTGCATCAGCCGATGAAGAAGAAGTCCCACAAGCTGCTACTCCCCTGTCCCACCAAGAAGCAGTTCTCGAGGAGAACGTGATTGAAAATCTTGCGGCTGCCACCACCAATGACCCTGCTGCTTCACCTACTCCTCATGGGAACGAGTATATGCTCTATGTCTTCAAACCTTTTTGGTCCTTACTGATAAAAGGGGGAGAAGCATATGAGGTTGATAGTCTTCAAGCGGGTCCATATGGGCGTGTACTTTATATTTTGCTTCGTGCTTACAACTCTCGTTTTGCTACATTTGGTTCTTTGAGTTGTAACACTTAAACTCGATGGTCGTCTGCTACTTATCTGCCACCTTGTGTTGCGATGATAAATTCCGCATGTGCGACGATAAATTCCGCACATAGATCATTCCGCAGACGTCCATTTTCCATTATGCATGTCATTATCTTCATATACTTTCACATGCATAATGGATTGTCATGATAAGTTGACGTGGATCTCCACAAGTACAACCTGCCATGTGCATTTGCATTCCAAAAGCAAATTACTTATATGCACATCTTCAGGGGGAGCCCTTGCAACTTATGAAGACAATTCCTTTTCCTTTACAATTTCACAGATTATATTCCCCGTTGAAAACTTCAACTAGTTTGTCATCAATCACCAAAAAGGGGGAGATTGTAAGCGCATCTAGTGCCACCCCTAGTTGGTTTTCGAGTATTGACGACAAACCTAGTTGAGGGACTAATGTGTTTGTGAGAATTGCAGGATAACACAGGTAGAAGTCCCTCATTGATTCGGTTTTCCTACCAGAGATGACCCCTAAAAATGTATGAAGACATTGAAGTCAAAGGTGGTATATGAAGATATTCAGGTTGAAGACTATGACAAGAGAAGACACCACATGAAGCCTATGGAGCTCGAAGACTTAGATCTTTCAGAGTTCTCTTTCTTCCTTGTTGAGTCATAGGAACCACCGTACTGTTAAGTGGGGTCCAAGAGAACCAGTCGGAATGACTGAAGTGATGCTTAAACAAAACCTATGTCTTCGAGTGAAGACTTTGAGAGCGAATCTTGTCCAGAGTCGGGCAAGTCAGCTTTGCTTGAAGCCCAAGAAAAGTTTCCATGTGAGTTTGAAATCTAACCGTTGGAACACGTGTCATTTCCTTAGTGACCCAGGGTCATTTTGGACAAATCAGGTCGGGTTGCCAAGTGGCTATAAATAGCCCACCCCCTACAACCATAAACGGTTGGCTGCTCAGATTCAGAGTACGGCTTTTGTCGTTTGAGAGCAACCCACCTCGAAGCCTTTGAGAGAGAATTCCTTGCGAGGATAAAGCCCTAACCACCCAGAGCCAAAGAGAATTAGGCATCACTTAAGTCTTCTTGTCTGTGTGATCTGAAGACTTATTACACTTGAGGACTGTGCATCCTCCAGCCGGTTAGGTGTCGCATTCTGAGCATCCAAGAGACATTGTGGATTGCCGGTGAACGAAGTCTGTGAAGGTTTGGGAGTCTACCTTGAAGACTTACCAGAGTGATTGGGCGAGGTCTGTGTGACCTTAGCTCAAGGGGAATACGGTGAGGACTGGGTGTCCTGAGCTGCGTGTTCAGGACTGGGTGTCCGGGACTGTGTGTCCTAAGGTTTAAATACCTAGCCGCCCTAACCAGACGTACAGTTGTCACAGCAACTGGAATTGGTCCAACAAATCATTGTCTTCAGCGAGTCACTGGTTTCATCTTCCCTTCCCTTTACTTACTGTTACTCCTTGTGAAGTCATTGTATGGTCACACTATCTTTTGTCTTCACTGAGTGACTGCGTGTTCTGTGTGGCTTCACAATATCTTCCTACCCGATCCTTACTACATTGCTGCTTTTAGTCATTGTGCTTTCACTCTATTGAATACTTGACTATGGCTTGCCTAGTGTAGTCTACCTTCCGCTGTAGGGTAGTAGGTTTATTTCTATCGTTTGTCTTCATAACTTCCATGTTTTGAAGACTTTCATAAAAATCGCCTATTCACCCCCCTCTAGTCGATATAACGCACTTTCAATGCCCCCTCCGGCGGAGCTCCGAAACAGGCCCCAAGATGGGATCTTGTGGATACAGAAAGTTGCGGCGGTGGAAATAGGTTTTTGGCTCCATATCTGATTGTTTGGGGTTACGTGGGTATATATAGGAGGAAGAAGTACGTCGGTGGAGCAACAGGGGGCCCACGAGGGTGGAGAGCGCGCCGGGGGGGGGGGGGGGTAGGCGGCCCTACCTCGTGGCCTCCTGTTATGTGTCTTGATGTAGGTTCCAAGTCTCATGGGTTGTATTCGATGAGAAAATGACGTCCCCGAAGGTTTCATTCCGTTTGGTCTCCGTTTGATATTCCTTTTCTTCGAAACCCTAAAACAGGCAAAAAACAACAATTCTGGGCTGGGCATCCGGTTAATAGGTTAGTCCCCAAAATAATATAAAAGTGGATAATAAAGCCCAATAATGTCCTAAACAGTAGATAATATAGCATGGATTAATCAAAAATTATAGATACGTTGGAGACGTATCACCAGACTTGATTAAAGAGTCTGAGGAGAAGGTTAAACTAATTCGAGATAGACTGAAGATAGCTCAGTCCAGACAGAAGAGTTATGCAGATTCAAAACGCAAGGAGGTAACCTATGAAATTGGAGGTAGAGCATATCTGCGAGTATCACCTTTGCGAGGAGTGAAACATTTTGGAGTTAAGGGAAAGTTAGCCCCGAGATTTGTAGGACGTATCTTGTTTTGGAACGGATGGGAGAAGTTGCCTACAAGTTGGAGTTACCTGAAGGACTGTCAGGAGTTCACGATGTGTTTCACGTTTCCCAGTTGAAGAAGTGCCATGCTGAGATGGCCGATATACCGCTAAGAGATATCGTACCCTTGGAGGCGATTCAGTTGGATAATGATTTCACTTATGAGGAGAAGCTAGTCAAGATTTTGGATTTTGCCAGTCGAGTCACCCGCATCAAGGTTATTAAGTTTTGCAAAGTTCAGTGGAGCCACCATACCAAGGATGAAGCCACCTGGGAACGAGAGGATGATCTTCGCAAAGACCACCCACACCTATTGTAGCCAACCCGAATCTCGAGGGCGAGATTCATCTTAAGGGGGGTAGGTTTGTAACATCCCAAATTTTTAATTTGGAATGCTATACATAGATCATTCTTGCATATCATATTTTATTGCATCTCGTCTCGCGATCCTCGAAATCCTAAGAAACTCAAGGACCCTCTGAGAGAGTTCGGGATTTCCCAGGTTTTCAAAGTTGATTTTATCAAATTTTGAAACGAGGATTTTTGGTTTTAATTATTTTTCTCTCCGAAAATATTTCATATTAAAGTAAATGAGAGGAGATAATATGACTTCTCCAAAATAATTGAAATATTGGAGGAAAAATATTAAAATCAAATATTTGTTTTTATTTGAATTTTATTGCAATTTTGCTTGCATTAGAAAAATTGCACGTTTTCAAAATTGCATTTTAGGGCCAAGAAAATGTTCATCTCGTTCTAAATATTTTATTTAGACGGTGAAAATTTGTTTTGGCATTTTTAGATTTTTATTTTATTTTTCTAGGATTTTTTTGTTCGGCCAAATTGTTTTAAAAAAAATCTTCGGGCGCCGACTGGGCCGAAAACCAGCCAGGCTGGCCCACCTGCCCCGCTGGCTCGTCCCGCACCAGGACAGTCCCGCCGCCGCCGGCTCGGACGGAGTCCGAGCCAGACTCCGCCTCCTCGCCGTCTTGCCCCCTCCCCCAAGCAACCTCCCCCTCCCCTCTTTAAATACCCAAGCCCCCCCCGCCACCACCACCCACCCCGCCGCCCGCAGCCCCGCCACCGCAGCCGCGCCGTCGCCTCTACCGCGCCTCGCCGCCGCCGCTCCTGCGCCACACCGCCTCCCCGCCGCCTCGCCTTGCCGCCACCTCGCCGCCTCACCCCACCGCCGCTTCCACGTCTCGCCGGACCCGACGAGGTAGCCGTTCGCCGCTGTTTTTTAAAGAAAACCGTTTCGGTTTTTTTTTGAAAAACCTAGTTCATTTTTTAGATCGGTTCGTCGGTTTTTCCCGGTTCTTCTCTTTAGTGGATGTTCGTCCGTATGTTCATTTTAATGAACGGTTTTCGCTCGTTAGTTACAGACAACGAACGCTCATTCGTTAGCCGGTTCGTCAGCTTTCTTTTATCGGATTTTCCGCGATTATTTCTGATCACGATTTCTGATCCGATTTCCGTTTTAGTTTATCTTTTCGCTCGTTTATCGGAATCAGGCGATTCAAGCGCCTAGATCTTTGCCTCGAGACCCTCTTTCTGTTTAATCAACTTAAACAGGATTTTGCTACTGTAAAATTTGACCTTAGTTCAGATTAGTAAACGGATCTTGTTTCTTTCGCCGTTTGAGTTTCGTTGCTCTGTTTGATTTGATTCTTTTTGCAGCTAGAGTTCTTAAGTTGAACTTTCTGGTAGATCTTCTTATTTGAGATTTACCCGTGTTTGTTTGCTTGATTGCTTATGTATGCTATTGTTTGTTTGCGATAGAATTCCCGGAGT
Source organism: Triticum aestivum (assembly GCF_018294505.1). Classification (NCBI taxonomy): domain Eukaryota; kingdom Viridiplantae; phylum Streptophyta; class Magnoliopsida; order Poales; family Poaceae; genus Triticum; species Triticum aestivum. The sequence goes on from NC_057794.1 coordinate 409,227,428, forward strand.
GCGAAGCATGTTATTTGGAGTCCCTAGGTTTCGCGGATCATCAGCAAGGCAAGTAACACTTTGATCATATCCCTTTATCACCCAGTTTTTATGCATTAGTTCCAATCCTCAAACATTGCATGATTAGGATGCCATTAAAATGTGGGTTGGGAAGTAGTTGATGAGGTAGGACCTATTGCCCTGCTATATTTCAAACCTTGGGAGTTACTTATACGAATTGCTTATATTGCTATGCTATGCTTGTAGACGTGGTTTGGGTGAGTGAAATCCATGACAGATGTGAGATTGTTAATTAATGGTTTAACTTAAGGTGGCAACTTGAATACACATCTGGGTGGATTGAGGCACATGGAACCCAGTGTTGCCTGTATTTTTGGAAATCCCGGGGTTCTGTGTGATTTTCCTATGGACCACCACCCAGGCTCAAAGGGAACTGAGATGATTCATGCTAGAAACTTCCGTGTGCAGCCACAAGCTATTATGGGCTCTAGCATAGTTGAGTAAGTTACGTGAAGCTCTTGAAGAGGTGGATCAGCAGGTAGTGGGTTGTAGGTTTGGTATGGTCTGCCCGGAGTAGAGAGTTAATGTTTCTGAAAGACTGTGTCTCGGTCATCCGTTTCTCAAACACCATGTAGTGCGAGAAATCCAACGGAGGCGATCGAGTCTTGTGGGGGAAAGTGCGCAAACCTCTGTAGAGTGTACAAACTAATCATGGTTAGCCGTGTCCCCGGTTATGGACATCTTGAGTATCTAATACTTGGAGTATCTTAAGTATCTCATCACTTTTTACCTTAATATTGTTGTGTTGATAATTACTTTAATTGGGATTGAGTTGGAGGAACCTTCTCAATAATGTTTCAGCTACCATGATAGTTAAATTAAAATCTATTCCTTTGTTGTAGGAAAAAATTGGCTTTTCGCAAAACAATAACCATAGAGCTTTCCACCAGCCAAATATGCATGTAGTGATAGCATTATCCTATTCTTGTTCTACTGTGTTATTTTGCCAGCATATTCCATGTGCTGACCCATTTTCGGGCTGCAACGTATTATGTTGCAGACTTTTCAAACGAGGAGTAAGGTTCGTTAGGTCGTTGCCGTGCAGCTCAGCTATGCCGTTGGAGTTGATGGACTCACTTTATCTTCCAAGCCTTCCGCTGTTATCGTGTTAGATGGCCTTAAGCCATATTTATTGTAATAAGTTCTCTTTTGAGACATTCGATGTAATAAGTGTGTGATTGCTACTCTGTTATAAATCCTTCGAGTACTGTGTGTGTCAGCATTACCGATCCAGGGATGACACTGAAGCATAGAGACTTGACCGTTTGAGGTCGGGCCGCTACACTTATATAATGGGATGGATGGAGTGTTGTACTACATCATTTTTCAATTGTTGTTTAGCTTCTAATATTAACTTGGTGCTTTTAGGTACATATATCATTGCCAAAGATTCACACTTCGACCCTTTCTACGTATGGGGCAATGAGATATTCATGAACCAGCATCAAGTGAGGAAACTGATAAAGATTGTTATTAAAATGGGTCAAAAGATGTCAATCGAACTATTTGTTTACACTTTATGCAAGACAATAGTGAACTGCAGGATGGTAAGTAAGAACCCTGTAGCCTTCTTTTTACTGCTCGTAATGAGTTGTGTTAGATGACAATATCTGAATCTTTTTTCTTTTGCAGTGGATCCTGAAGCAGTTTACTCAAGATTACCTCTCAAACTGCATGATTGGTGGCCGACCATCACAAGGGGTTGGACTAGAGTCCTGCATGCCTTCTACATCCAGGAGAGCACAATAGGGCCATTTCGCTTCACCTTGTTCAGCAACTGGAATGTCAGTCGCCTCTTTCTTTACCATATGTAATAGTACAAGCATAGAACCCCGATACATCATTCTTTATTTGGTGCTTCTATAATTCTTAAACATATGTACCTGTGAATCGAATAATGCATTGGTTGTTTGAACCTGATGGATATGAATAAATCTATAGCCTACTTTCAAATTTAGATTAGGTACAATTTTAAATAGCAGCAATTAAATTAGGGTGAAATTACGTTGTGCATGTCATTACTGCACACACGGTTGGTAAAACACAAACGTTTGCGATATACACCATAATCCGAGACGGTTCACAAAGAGGAAACGTGTGCAACCATGCACACAGTTGCTATTTGCAAAGCGTGTGTGATGTCAGACACTATCACATACAGCGCGGGAAAACTAAATGTGTGTGATTGTCTACCTATCATACACGGTTTATAATCATGAACTGTTTGTGATGTGCCAGGCATCGTAAAACTCCCGTGCCTAGAATCCACCTAGAAAACTCTCGTGCCTGGAATCTGCCTGGTTTTAGGCAGAACCACAAAACTCCGATTGTGATGGCAATGTGAGCACAAACAAGTAGCAAGGATGAAGCGTTTGGGATATTCGAGATATCGGAAACGGTTATATAGGGACAACTGTATGCATCAAGGCTCCCTATCCCCGATGGTTTCTAGGTCATGTTGGAAGGACCCCCTATCGCCCACACTCACTTGGCGATGGTTCCAAATGCCGTCACGGAAAGGGATTAAAAACTGTTTCTTTAGGACCGACGTGCACCAGTGAATACCCCTCTAATCTTGAACACGAGCATGCTTTGTGAGTAGTTCCATTTTTTGTTGAGGACATGGGATAAGTATTGTTATAAGTAATCACGTGAATTTGGTATTCGTTCAATTTTTTGATGAGATGTATGTTGTCTTTCCTCTAGTGGTGTTATGTGAACGTCGACTACATGACACTGCAGCATGATTTGGACCCAAGGGAAGGCATTGGGAACTAATAAGTAGATGATGGGTTGCTAGAGTGACATAAGCTTAAACCCTAGTTTATGCGTTGTTCTGTAAGGGGCTGATTTGGATCCACATGTTTCATGATATGGTTAGGTTTATCTTAATTCTTCTCTCGTAGTTGAGGATGCTTGCGAGAGGGGTAATAATAAGTGGGAGGCTTGTCCAAGTAAGGAAAGCACCCAAGCACCAGTCCACCCACATATCAAATTATCAAAGTAATGAACGTGAATCATATGAGCATGATGAAAACTAGCTTGACAATAATTCCCATGTGTCCTCGGGAGCACTTTGCTTTATATAATAGTTCCTCCAGGATTATCCTTTGCTACAAAAGGATTGGGCCACCTTGTTGCACCTTTGTTACATTTGTTACTTGCTACCCATTACGAATTATCTTATTACCAAACTATTTGTTACCAATAATCTCAGTGCTTGCAGAAAATACCTTGCCGAAAATCGCTTTCCATTTCCTTTTGCTCCTTGTTAGGTTTGATACTCTTACTTATGGAAAGTACTACGATTGATCCCCTATATTTGTGGGTCATCAAGACTCTTTTCTGGCGCCGTTTCCGGGGAGTGAAGCGCCTTTGGTGAGTGGAATTTGGTAAGGAAACATTTATATTACATGCTGAAATGTATTGTCACTTGTCACTATGGAAAATAATCCTTTGAGGAACTTGTTCGGGTTATCTTCACCTCGACCGAAAGAACAAAGAGTTTCTCCTCAACCTACTCCACCTATTTGAAATATTTATTATGAAATTCCTTCGGGTATGATAGAGAAGCTTCTAGCTAATCCTTATGCAAGAGATGCAACACTACATACTGATATGCATCTAATCTATGTGGATGAAGTTTGTGGATTATTTAAGCTTCCAGGTTTGGCCGGAGATGAATTCAAGAAGAGTCTTCCCTTTATCTTTGAAGGGAAAGGCATTGACATGGTATAGGTTATGTGATGATATTGGAGCTTGGAATTACAACCGATTGAAACTGGAATCTCATCAGAAGTTTTACCCTATGCATCTAGTTCATCGTGATCGGAATTATATATAATATAATTTTTGGCCTTGTGAAGGAGAAAGTATTGCTCAATCTTGGGGGAGGCTTAAGTCAATATTATTTTAATTCCCCAATCTTGATCTCTCAAGAGAAATTATTATTGAGAATTTTTATGCTCGACTTTCTCGTAATGATCAATCCATGCTCGATACTTTTTGTACTAGTTCTTTTATGAAGAATACTATTGAATTCAAATCGGATCTTTTGGAAATATGCAACTCTGAAGATTGGGAGATCAACGAAGGTAAGAGTCAGGTATAAAGCTCGAATTTGATTGTGTTAAAACTTCCATGGATACTGATGCTTTTCATAATTTTGGCACCAAAGATGGACTTGACTCTGAGATAGTAGCTTCTTTCTGTGAATCATTTGCTACTCATGTTGATCTCCCTAAGGAGAAGTGGTTTAAATATCATCCTCCCATTGAAGTGAAAATAGTAGAACCCGTTGAAGCTAGAGAAGGAACTACTACTTATAATGCTGATCCAGTTATTCTTACTGCTTACATTGATAAACCACCTTTTTCCTATTAGGATAAAAGAACATGCTAAAGCTTCAGCCGTGGTTCGTAAGAGTTATACAAGAACACCTACACCACCTGAAAAAATTAAAGTTGAACCTAATGTTGCTATGGTTAAAGATCTCTTGGCTGGAGAAAATTGATGGGCATGTTATTTATTTATGTGATAAAGCCACTAGAATTACTAAACCCGATGAAAAAGATAAACATAGACCTATTGTTGGCATGCCTGTTGTCTCTGTTAAAATAGGAGATCACTATTATCATGGCTTACGTGAATTGGGTGCTAGTGTGAGTGCTATCCCGTTTACTTTATATCAAGAAATTATTAATGATATTGCACCTGCTAAGATAGAAGACATAGACGTTACTATTAAGCTTGCCAATAGAGACACTATCACACCACTTGGGATTGTTAGAGATGTTGAAGTATTGTGTGGGAAAATAAAATACCCTACTGATTTTCTAGTTCTTGGTTCCCCACAAGATGAATTTTGTCCCATTATATTTGATAGACCTTTCTTAAACACGGTTAGTGCTAAGATAGATTGTGAGAAAGAAACTGTAAGCGTAAGTTTTGGCGATGTGTCTCATAGTTTAATTTCTCCAAATTTTGTAGACAACCTCATGATAAATAATTTCCTAGTAAGGATGGAATTATTGGTCTTGCTTCTATTGTTGTGCCTCCTACTGATCCTTAAGGACAATATTTGCTAGACCATGAAAATGATATGCATATGAATGAGAGAAACAGAATAGATGAGATAGTCTTTAAACAAATGCATGTTTTGAAACACAATTTGCCTGTTGAGACTCTTGGAGATCCTCTTCCTCCTAAGAGTGATCCTGTGTTTGAGCTTAAACAATTACCTGATACTCTGAAATATGCTTATCTTGATGAAAAGAAGATATATCATGTTATTATTAGTGCTAACCTTTTAGAGCATGAGGAAAAGAGATTATTGAAAACTCTGAGGAAGCACCATGCCGCTATTGGATATACTCTTGATGATTTTAAGGGCATTAGTCCCACTCTATGTCAACATAAAATTAAAATGGAACCTGATGCTAAACCAGTTGTTGACCACCAGCCATGGTTATATCCAAAGATGAAAGAAGTGGTAATAAATGAAATATTAAAGCTTCTGGAAACAAGTATAATATATCCTATAGCTGATAGTAGATGTGTAAGTCTTGTTCAATGTGTGCCTAAGAAGGGAGGCATTACAGTAGTCCCTAATGATAAAAATGAATTGACCCCGCAAAGAATTATCACAGGTTATAGAATGGTAATTGATTCTAGAAAATTAAACAAAGCTACTAGGAAAGATCATTATACTCCGGCTTTTATTGATCAAATGCTAGAAAGTCTCTCAAAACATACACATTTATGCTTTCTAAATGGATACTCTAGTTTTTCCCAAATACATGTGACATAAGTGGATCAAGAAAAAACTATGTTTACATGCCCTTTTGGTACTTTTGCATATAGACGTAAGCCTTTTGGTTTATGCAATGCACCTTCTACCTTTCAAAGAAGTATGATTGTTATATTCTCTGGTTTTTGTGAAAAGATTGTTGAGGTTTTCATGGGTGATTTTCTGTATACGAAACTTCTTTGATGATTGCTTAAGCAACCTTGTTCGAGTTTTGCAGAGATGTGATGAAACTAATCTTGTCTTGAATTGGGAGAAGTGCCCCTTTATGGTTAATGAAGGTATTGTCTTGGGGCATAAAATCTCCGAATGAGGTATTGAAGTTGATAAAGCTAAATTTGGTGTTATTGAAAAAATGTTGTGTCCTAAAGATATCAAATGTATAAGAAATTTCCTTGGCCATGCTGGTTTCTATAGGAGGTTTATCAAAGACTTCTCTAAAATTTCTAAGCCTGATACGTCCCCAACATATCTATATTTTTTGCTTGTTTCATGCTGTTATATTATTATTCATGGATGTTTTACAATCATTTTATAGCAACTTTATATCATTTTTGGGACTAAACTATTGGCATAGTGCTGAGTGCCAGTTGCTGCTTTTGCTTGTTTTTTACTTCGCAGAAAATCAATACCTAATGGAGTCCAAATGCAACAAAACTTTTTTGAGAATTTTTATGGACCAGAAGGAACAACTTGGGTGATAGAAGTACCAGAGGGGTGCCCCGAGGGGGCACAACCCACCTGGGCGTGCCTGGGGGCCCAGGTGTGCCCTGGTGGGTTGTGCCCACCTCGGTGGCCTCCAACACCGCCTCTTTGCTCTATAAATACCCCAAAAATCCAAAAACCCTAGGGGAGTCGACAAAACACAATTCCAGCCGCCGCAAGTTCCAGAACCACCAGATCCAATCTAGACACCATCACGGAGGGGTTCATCATCCTCATTGGTTCCTCTCCAATGATGCGTGAATAGTTCATTGTAGACCTACGGTTCCGCAGGCAGTAGCTAGATGGCTTCGTCTATCTCTTTTGATTCTCAATACAATGCTCTCTTGGAGATTTATTTGATGTAACTCTTTTTGTGGTGTGTTTGTTGGGATCCGATGAACTTTGAGTTTATGATTAGATATATTTTATCCATGAAAGTTATTTGAGTTTTGATCTCTTATATGCATGATTTCTTATAGCCTCGTATTTCTTCTTCGAATATTTGGTTTAATTAGGTCAACTAGATCAATTTTTCTTGCCATGGGAAGAGGTGCTTTGTGATGGGTTCGATCTTATGGTGCTCAATCCCAATGACAGAGGACATGACATGTATGTATCGTTGTTATTAAGGATAACAAGATGGGGTCTATTCCTACATGAATAGATCTTGTCTACATCATGTCATCATTCTTATTGCATTACTCCGTTTCTCCATGAACTTAATACACTAGATGCATGCTGGATAGCGGTCGATGTGTGGAGTAATAGTAGTAGATGCAGGAAGGAGTCGGTCTACTAATCTTGGACGTGATGCCTATATAATGATCATTGCATGGATATTGTCATAATTATTTGAAGTTCTATCAATTGCCCAACAGTAATTTGTTTACCCGCCGTATGCTATTTTTCTCGAGAGAAGCCACAAGTGAAATCTGAAGGAAATATGCCCTAGAGGCAATAATAAAGTTGTTATTTATATTTCCTTATATCATGATAAATGTTTATTATTCATGCTAGAATTGTATTAACCAAAAACTTAGTGCATGTGTGAATACATAGACAAATAGAGTGTCCCTAGTTTGCCTCTACTTGACTAGCTCATTAATCAAAGATGGTTAAGTTTCCTAGCCATAGACATGTGTTGTCATTTGATGAACGGGATCACATCATTATAGAATGATGTGATGGACAAGACCCATCCATTACCTTAGAATCTATGATCGTTTAGTTTATTGCTATTGCTTTCTTCATGACTTATACATGTTCCTATGACTATGAGATTATGCAACTCCCGAATACCGGAGGAACACCTTGTGTGCTATCAAACATCACAACCTAACTGGGTGATTATAAATATGCTCTACAGGTGTCTCCGATGGTGTTTGTTGAGTTGGCATAGATCGAGATCAGGATTTGTCACTCTGATTGTCAGAGAGGCATCTCTGGGCCCTCTTGGTAATGCACATCACTATAAGCCTTGCAAGAAATGTGACTAATGAGTTAGTTACGGGATGATGCATCACGGAACGAGTAAAGAGACTTGCCGGTAACGAGATTGAACTAGGTATGATGATACCAATGATCGAATCTCAGGCAAGTAACATACCGATGACAAAGGGAACAAACGTATGTTGTTATGCGGTTTGACCGATAAAGATCTTTGTTGAATATGTAGGAACCAATATGAGCATCCAGGTTCCGCTATTGGTTATTGATCGGAGAAGTTTCTCGGTCATGTCTACATAGTTCTCGAACTCGTAGGCTCCGCACGCTTAACGTTCGATGACGATTGATATTATAAGTTTATGTGATTTGATGTATCGAAGGTTGTCCGGAGTCCCGGATGAGATCACGGACATGACGAGGAGTCTCGAAATGGTCGAGACATAAAGATTGATATATTGGACCATGTTGTTCGGACACCTGAAGTGTTCCGGAGAGTTTCGGATAAAACCGGAGTGCTGGAGGGTTACCGGAACCCCCCAGGAAGTTAATGGGCCACCATGGGCCTTAGAGGAGAGAGGGCCGGCCAGGAGGTGGCGCCCCCCAATCCGAATTGGACAAGGGGTGGGGGCGGCGCCCCCCCTCCTTCCTTCTCCCCCCTTCCTCCTTCCTTCCCCTCCTTGTTGGACTAGGAAACGGGGGAACCTACTCCTAGTAGGAGTAGGATTCCCCCCTTGGGCCGCGCCCTTGAGTCCGGCCAGCCCCCCTCCCCTCCTTTATATAAGGGGGAGGGGGGCACCCCATAGACACATAAGTTGATTTCTTAGCCGTGTGCGGTGCCCCCCTCCACAGTTTTCCACCTCGGTCATATTGTCGTAGTGCTTAGGCGAAGCCCTGCATCGGTAACATCATCATCACCGTCACCATGCTGTCATGCTGACGAAACTCTCCCTCAGCCTTAGCTGGATCTACAGTTCGAGGGACGTCACCGAGCTGAACGTGTGAAGATCGTGGAGGTGCCGTGCGTTCGGTACTTGATTGGTTGGATCACGAAGACGTTCAACTACATCAACCACGTTACTAAACACTTTCGCTTTCGGTCGATGAGGGTACGTAGACACACTCTCCCTTCTCGTTGCTATGCATCTCCTAGATAGATCTTGCGTGATCGTAGGAATTATTTTGAAATATTGTGTTCCCCAACAGTGGCATCCGAGCCAGGTCTATGCGTAGATGTTATATGCACGAGTAGAACACAAAGAGTTGTGGGCGATAATAGTCATACTGGTTACCGGCATGTCATGCTTTGATTCGGCAGTATTGTTGGATGAAGCGGCCCATACCGACATTACATGACCGTGTTCATGAGACTGGTTCTACTGCCGTGCTTCACCCACATGTGGCTAGTGGGTGTCTATTTCTCCAGCTTTAGTTGAATCGAGTGTGACTATGCTGGTTCTTGTTGAAGGTTAAAACAGCACACCTTACGAAAAATCGTTGTGGTTTTTGATGCGTAGGTAAGAACGGTTCTTGCTAAGCCCGTAGCAGCAACGTAAAACTTGCAACAACAAAGTAGAGGACGTCTAACTTGTTTTTGCAGGGCATGTTGTGATGTGATATGGTCAAGACGTTATTATATAAATTGTTGTATGAGATGATCACGTTTTGTAACAAAGTTATCGGCAACTGGCAGAAGCCATATGGTTGTCGCTTTATTGTATGAAATGCAATCGCCATGTAATTGCTTTACTTTGTCACTAAGCGGTAGCGATAGTCGTATAAGCAATAGTTGGCGAGACGACAACGATGCTACGAAGGAGATCAAGGTGTCAAGCCGGTGACGATGGTGATCATGATGATGCTTTGGAGATGGAGATCAATGGCACAAGATGATGATGGCCATATCATATCACTTATTTTGATTGCATGTGATGTTTATCCTTTATACATCTTATTTTGCTTAGTACGACGGTAGCATTATAAGATGATCTCTCACTAAATTTCAAGGTACAAGTGTTCTCCCTGAGTATGCACCATTGCTACAGTTCGTCGTGCCGAGATGTCGGATTTCGGGTTCCGGCAGACCCTTGAGGTTCGAACACTGGGGTGCACGCGGAGATTTCGCTTCCTACCTACCTGCACCCCTCCGCCTCGCTAAGATCTAAGCTATGAAAAGAACAACACAAGAGACATAGGGTTTATACTGGTTCGGGCCACCGTTGTGGTGTAATACCCTACTCCAGTTTATGGTGTGGTGGATTGCCTCTTGGGCTGATGATGATGAATGATACAAGGAAGAATAGCCTCGCGAGGGTCTGTTCTTGGCTGGGGCGATGAACTGCTAGGAGGAGTTCAGCCACCCTTCTCTCTCTCTCTCTGATCAAACCTCTCCTCTTAACCCTTCCGACCCCCTCTCTTCGGTGGGTGGATGGTCCTATTTATAGAGGCCCTAGTCCTCTTCCCAAATATCGAGCAGGAAGGGAGCCAACAATGGCGGGCTAATTTGAAGGGGGACAGCTAGTACTCGCTACCCTGACAAAAGTAGTCTTCGCCTGCACAAAGCTCTGGTGGTGACGCCGTCCTGGGCTCCATGATGACCTCCGTCTTGCAGTCTGCCTGGTCTTGGTCTCGTTGCACCGAAATGGAAACCTTTGCCTGATGCCTCGGTACTCCGCGGCTGCGCTTGCCCCCTTTGCACCAAAGAGGAAAGGAGGACACTGCGTGGGCTGGCACCCGCCTGGCGCCCTTGGTCATCATGGCTTGCGTCACGGGCACCTCGTGAGGTACCCCGCCTTGATCTCTCCGCCTTCTCGCGAGCCAGCCTAATGAGGCCGTGCCTGAGGAAGCTCCGTGCCATCCACCCCGCGAGGCTTGGCCCCTCGCGAGTGTCTTGGGTCTGTGTTGATGAAGATGGGCCGTGCTGGGCCCCCTTTTGAGCCACGCCGCAGGCAGGCAAGTCTGGGGACCCCCGTTCCTAGAACGCCGATAGTATCCCCCGGGCCCAAGGCGCGCCCGGACTTGGCCGTGTAGGGAGGCAGAAGGGCAAGAGCGAAGCGCCGCGGGCCCTAATAGCCTGCGGCCTTGGGCGCCGCGTGGCGGTTGATTGGACGTGGGCGGCACTGTTCCCCCACGCCCTCCTTATTTTGCGCCATGCTAGGCGGACCCGTAGTTGTACACAGCCGTTCCCCTTTCTGTTGCTCGAGCGCCCTCTGTCCTTCCTCCGCTCGAACTCTGGTTTCTTTTTTCAACCCAATCTTGAACCTCGCCCCTTCCCATCGCCATGGCTCAGACGAAGAAGGGAAGAGGGAAGAGACCCGTGTCTCCGCCTTGCCCGCCGCTGTTGGCGGCCCCCGCCGAGGGCTTGGGCAAGGTCAGCTCGCCTCTGGCCACCATCTTCAACGAATGCGGGAGGACGACGGCCTGGCCCGCGTTCCACTTCTCCATCGACAAGATAGTCACCAAGGTCCCGTATTTTGCCGGCGCCCTGTGGGCGGGTCTGGTTCCTCCCTTTTCTGATTTCTTCAATGCCGTGCTTTCCCACTATCAGATCCACATGATGCATTTGGGTCCTGAATCCATCACTCTCCTTTCGGTCTTCGCCTTTGTTTGCGAGGCTATGATGGGCATCCTTCCTTCGGTTGTCTTGCTGCGCCACTTCTTCTCGCTGCGCCTTGTTGACCCTACCCAATGCTGGGCGTGTGCGAGCTTCGTTGCCGCGTCTAAGGCGACGACCTCTGGGATTGACTTCAGGCTCCCTCCGCCCGCGGCTGGGTTCCGCAAGCGGTGGCTGTATGTGGATGCTGGGGTGCCCAGCCCCCTACTGTCGGAGCCAACTTTGCCTGCTGTCCCCAATTTGGGCTGGGGCCAGGAGATGCTTGAGAGCCCCCGGCTCGTCTTCGTCTGGCACCGCTTCGCGTTCTTGAGGTCGCTGGGCGTGACAGCGCCCAAGGTGGTGAAGGAGTTCATGCTATGCCGCATTGCTCCTCTCCAACGCCACTCCCGCCGGATGTGGGCCTTCAGCAGGCGCGATGATCGTATGAGGCTCCAGGAAGAGGACCTGATGCCTGAAGTGCTGAGGACGACGCTCTTGACCCTGACGGGGGACCCCAACCCTGGCAGCATCCAGCAGGGAGGGGCCTTGCTGTACCTCTGCCAAAGCAGGGGCAATTTTGTGAGGCAGATGCCTATCTTCAATGAGTGGGGGCCGCGCCCCGACGGCCTCCAGGGGCCTCGCGAGAACCCAGTGGTGGTGACTGCCCTTCTAGTTGGCCAAGGCGACTCTTCCTCAAGTGGCGGAGCAGGGAGGCATGAGGCGCTAGAGGCCGAGGGGGCTCCCAGCGGAGTGACAGCGCTGGGCGATGCTCATGAGGAAGCAGTTATTGGGGCCCGTGCCACTGAGGCTGAGGGTGACAAGCAGCTACCCTCTGCTCCTACGATCGAGGCCCCTGAGGCTCCGGCGGCTTCTCTTGGCGAGGCGATTGGCAGCGCACATCAGGCAGGCGCCCCTGACGCAGATCGCCTTGACGCTCCATCTTCGTTGCAGGTTGATCCCTGCGCCCAACTCTTAGGCCGCTTCCGCATGGACTTCGAGGCCCTCCGGAAGAGAAGGGAGGCCCTGGGCGAAGATTACCCTTGTCGCCTGCTGAAGCGTAGGAGGTACTTTGCCACTGATGAGTAAGCCTTCTCCTTTCCTAGTTCCCGATCCTTCTGTTGCTCTTACTGACCCTTGCTCCGCAGGCCCCTTCCAGCCGAGCTTGCGAAGACGGCTGAGGAGCCGTCCCCCTTGGCTTCTCCCCCTCCATCGTCCTCAAGCGCTCCAAACAGTGGAGCCCTTGTGGTGAGGGCGATCGACGAGGCGACCCGTCCCGAGGCGTATCGTGGCCCTGCGCACCTCGCGATCCTTCGTGGGCCTTCTCGTGGCATAGCCAGCCTGCCGTGGGCTTCTCGCCTGGTCGTGGACTGCGATTGGTTGAGGCACTTTCTGTGGTCTTCACCTGGGGACGGGCTGGCCCCAGACCGGGCTTCTGACGTGGTGTGCCCGGCCATCGCGAGGGTGCCAGCCCCCAGCCCCCGGCCCGAAGGGGGAGTGCCGACTCGTGGCCCCCGACGCTTGCTTGGGGTAGATGATGGCGTGGAAGACGTGTTCGAGAGTGCTCGGGAGCGTCGCGCTCTCCGCCAAGGATTCCTTCGAAGGGCGGCTGACGTGGTAAGCCTACTTGGAGAGGAGCTTGCCGATGAAGACGCGTGCCTTGAGGCCGAGGGCCTGCGCCTGGCTGTAGAGAGGCGCGAGCTGGAGGGCGCCATCGCCCTTGCGCGCCGTCAGCGCGATCTTGACGACGCAGAGGCCAAGGCGTCGCTGGTGGCCTCTCGGGAGGCCCGATCTTGGGCCGCTGAGGAGGCTCGGGAAGCTGACCGGCGGCGAACGGCGGCGGAGGAGCGGGCTCGGGAGCTCCTGGCCTGGTGCCACTCACTGGAGGAGCAGGTGGAGCTACGGGAGGCAGCCCTCGCATCGATGAAGGTGGCCTCCGGCGACTCAGCAGAGCTCCAGAAGCGTGAGGAGGCGCTGACGCTGGAAGCCGCCAAAAGTACCCATGAGTACGATCGTCTGGAGACGAGGGAGCGCTTGGTGACGCAGGCGGAGGATGATGTTGCTGCACAGGAAGCCCGCGTCCTGGAGGAGGTCGGACGTCGAGTAGCGATGGCGCCTTTGAACCTCGAGCACGAGTTCAAAGAGAAGCTGGGGTTGATCCGGGCCGAAGCTGAAGGCAGTACTGCTGCCTTGAGGGCCAAGCTGGAGGAGGCGACGTGGCGGGCCGACGCTTTCCGGGCCGCTCTTGAGGTGGCGCAAGGTGAGTTAACCGCGTCCCAGGCCGAGGTGCTCCTTCTCCGCCAGCGGGTGGAGGAGGCCGAGGTCGTCGCGGGCCAGAACGCGGACGAGATACGTCAGCGGCGGATCCTGGAGCATGAGCACGGCCCCATGCTCACCATGCTCCGGGAGAGAGCCAACGCAGCCTTGGGGAACATCTGCGAGGCGGCTGTTGGCGAGCTGCACGCAGTCAACTATGCTGGCAATCTTCAGTTCTTCACCGACGTGGTGACGCAGCTGGAGGCGCGGTCGGTCAGGGCTGACAGGTTGGTGGAGGAGAGGAGCCGCGCCCTGCTCGGGCGCGCCTTTTCTCGTGTCTTCAGCCAACTCCGGAACATGGATCCCCACTTTGATTTTGACGCCGCCATCGCCCCAGTCCCCCAGGCCGTCCGAGGCGATTTGGCGCACTGGGTGGAAGACAATGTGGATGCTCTTATCAGGGCCTTCGCTTCAGACAACGATGACGTGATCGTGGCGGCCGACGAGGACGGCTTGGTGAACGGCCCTGACGCCACTGGCGGCGATGCGGACAGCGATGACGAGTTCAGCGACGCCAGCAACGGCTCAGGTGGTGCTCCTGAGAACGCATTGGGGGATTTATCCGACTGATTGTGCATCATTCCTACTTCCTTACCCTGCATGAATAGAACTCAGGTTTTGGCCTGATGGCAGTGAGAGCATTTTGGAGGGGGAGCCCCTTATGTAAAACTTGTGTTCATCGTATTAGTAGACGCTAAATTGCCCATGCGCCCGTGCCAAGTGGTTGGCCTAAGCGACGCGCTGGTCGGCTAGTTTACCTTTGTCCCGTGCTGGCCCTAAGGCAGCCTATGGGAGGTTGTGGTGTCTAGAGTGTTCCCTGATTGGGTTCGTAGGATCTGCAGTAAAACGCCCTCCTGAGAGGACACGTCGGCGGCAGTCTGGGCTGCACGCAAGCTAGGCCTGACCCGGCTCGCGAGGGGCTCACGAGGGGAGGCAGCTGAGGCGAAGTGGTAACCAAAACGCGAGAAATTGCTCGGACGAGACTAAGCACCCCTTCCCCGAACACACGCAAATCTCAAATTCGAATCCAACTTGAATCCAGCGGGGGAAAGCGACAACCAAAGGGAAAAGCAACGAAAGCAAGCAAAAGGCCGCTTCCGGCACCTAGTCTAGTCTTGGACGTCTTCTCACCAGCGCGGAGCTAAGTGCTGCCACTGGGCGTGGGAGGGAGCCACAGGGCCTGAGGCCGGCACCCCTGAGACTCCGGGGCGTGTACAGCCCCACTCATTATTACGTGAGAGTGTCACGGGGTGGCGAGCTTCACAGGCACTGGGCCTTCTTCACAGGTACTGGCCTTGCTTCATATCGCCAGATGAGGGCCCCGCCTTGCGCCACACTCTAGTGCCATCAACGACGACCAGAAACCAGGAAGCCGCCGATGGGGTAGAGCGGTCGCCAGCGGTTCCCCCGACGACCATGGGTCCTCCGCCGGGGGCAGGCCCTGAGGCACCTCTCCAGCGGAGGGCCTACCTCCTGAGAACACCTTGCTCTGAATGCCACGGTGGTGATGTTGGATCCCGACCCCTCTCCTGCAGCCCCCTACGCCCTCCTCCCGAGGGGTAGGAGACTGTGGGAGCGGGGCAGCTGCTCGATGTGGCGACCTGCACCTCCTGCGATCCATGGTTAGCGTATGCCTGCTCCTGAAGAATTAGCGGTACCCGATAATCGTTGCCTCCAGCGTGGCCAGTGGGACCGTCCCAGGGCTCTCGAAAAGGCTCAGCTTCTAGCGCCTCGTCCCCCCAGCTTGGGCTGAGGAGCGAGCCGTGTTCGCTCTTGTGGGGGTGTCCTTGGTCCATCATGAGGGGCACGTATTCCTCTGGCGCCGCCATCCCGAAGGCCACGCCATAGTGCCCCGCGTGCCACGCGGTCCTGCCTGACGCGCCCACCGTGAGGTGGCAGCGCGGCTATCCACTGGGGCCGCGGGTCATGTCGAGTCCTTCTTCTTCGCGGACCGGGAGCGGGGGCAACGCCGCCATCGATCCGGTGCTGACAGCTTCGCTAGCGCTGGGGTAGCCTTGGAGCCCGCGGGCGCGCGCGGAGCCCCCCCGCGGGCCGCCCTGGGCTTGAGATGGGAGCTGGGTGCAGAAGGGGTGAGCCCCCGAGGCGGCGAAGCCCAGGAGCTCCGCCACCCGCTCCAACAGCACGTCGCGGCCGTCATCCAGCAGTCTGCTCTGCAGCAGCTCTCGGGCCACCGTGAGCGCGGCCCTCGAGTTCGCCTGCTCCCGGCGGGTGTACGGTGTCGTGGTCGCGGCGTGATTGGAGGCCCTTGCTGCCAACCATGCCTGCCATGGCGTGGGAGCTGTCGAAGCCTGTCCGCGTCGCCCGTGACCCGCAGCGCCCTGCGGACCGCGAGCTGCCTGGGGCACGGGGTTTCCCGAGGCGAGCGGTTCTGTGCGGGCGGGCCACGCCGCCCATGGATCTGGGCTGCCCGCCTGGTCGCCGGACATGATGATGACGACGGGACGGGGCACGAAGCGGTAGAAGGTGAATTCCGGCGCACCCCTACCTTGCGCGCCAAATGTCGGATTTCGGGTTCCGGCAGACCCTTGAGGTTCGAACACTGGGGTGCGCGCGGAGATTTCGCTTCCTACCTACCTGCACCCCTCCGCCTCGCTGGGATCTAAGCTATGAAAAGAACAACACAAGAGACACAGGGTTTATACTGGTTCGGGCCACCGTTGTGGTGTAATACCCTACTCTAGTTTGTGGTGTGCTGGATTGCCTCTTTGGCTGATGACGATGAATGATACAAGGAAGAATAGCCTTGCAAGGGTCTGTTCTTGGCTGGGGCGATGAACTGCTGGGAGGAGTTCAGCCACCCTTCTCTCTCTCTCTCTCTGATCAAACCTCTCCTCTTAACCCTTCCGACCCCCTCTCTTCGGTGGGTGGCTGGTCCTATTTATAGAGGCCCTGGTCCTCTTCCTAAATATGGAGCGGGAGGGGAGCCAACAATGGCGGGCTAATTTGAAGGGGACAGCTAGTACTCGCTACCCTGACAAAAGTAGTCTTCGCCTGCACAAAGCTCTGGTGGTGATGCCGTCCTAGGCTCCACGATGACCTCCGTCTTGTAGTCTTCCTGGTCTTGGTCTCGTTGCACCGAAATGGCAACCTTTGCCTGATGCCTCGGTACTCCGCGGCTGCGCTTGCCCCCTTTGCACCAAAGTGGAAAGGAGGACACTGCGCGGGCTGGCACCCGCCTGGCGCCCTTGGTCGTCATGGCTTGCGTCACGGGCACCTCGTGAGGTACCCCGCCTTGATCTCTCCGCCTTCTCGTGAGCCAGCCTGATGAGGCCGTGCCTGAGGAAGCTCCGTGCCGTCCGCCCCACGAGGCTTGGCCCCTCGCGAGGGTCTTGGGTCTGTGTTGATGAAGATGGGTCGTACTGGGCCCCCCTTTGAGCTACGCCGCAGGCCGCAGGCAGGCAAGTCTGGGGACCCCCGTTCCCAGAACGCCGACACGAGACACCACGTGATGATCGGGTGTGATAAGCTCTAAATTCACATACAATGGGTGCAAGCCATTTTTGCACACGCGGAATACTCGGGTTAAACTTGACGAGCCTAGCATATGCAGATATGGCCTCGGAACACTGAGACCGAAAGGTCAAGCGTGAATCATATAGTAGATATGAGCAACATAGTGATGTTCACCATTGAAAACTACTCCATCTCACGTGATAATCGGACATGGTTTAGTTGATATGGATCACGTGATCACTTAGATGATTAGAGGGATGTCTATCTAAGTGGGAGTTCTTAAAATAATATGATTAATTCAACTTAAATTTATCATGAACTTAGTCCTGATAGTATTTACATATCTATGTTGTAGATCAATTGCTCGCGTATAGCTTCCCCGTTTTATTTATGATATGTTCCTAGAGAAAACTATGTTGAAAGATGTTAGTAGCAATGATGTAGACTAGCTCCGTGATCTGAGGACTATCCTCATTGCTGCACAGAAGATTTATGTCCTGGATGCACCACTAGGTGACGGATCTATTGCAGGAGCAGATGCAGACGTTATGAACATTTGGCAAGCTCAGTATGATGACTACTTGTTAGTTTAGTGTGCCATTCTTTACGACCTAGAACCGGGACTTCAAAAATGTTTTGAATGCCATGGAGCATATCAGATGTTCCAAGAGCTGAAATTGGTATTTCAGACTCATGCCCGAGTCGACAGGTATGAGACCTGTGACAAGTACTTTGCCTACAAGATGGAGGAGAATAGCTCAACTAGTGAGCATGTGCTCAGAGTGTCTGAGTACTACAAACGCTTGAATCAAGTGGGAGTTAATCTTCCAGATAAGATAGTGATTGGCAGAGTTCTCTAGTCATTGTCGCCAAGTTACTAGAACTTCGTGGTGAAGTATAATACGCAAGGGATGACGAAAACAATTCCCGAGCTCTTCGTGATGCTGAAATCAACGAAGGTAGAAATCAAGAAAAGAATCAAATGTTGATGGTTGACAAGACCACTAGTTTCAAGTAAAATGGGCAAAGGAAGAGAAAGGGTACTTTAAGAAAGAATGGCAAGCAAGTTGCTACTCCCGTGAAGAAACCCAAAGCTAGACCTAAGCCTGAAACTGAGTGCTTCTACTGCAAAGGGAATGGTCACTGGAAGAGGAACTACCCCAAATACTTGGCGGATAAGAAAGATGGCAAAGTGGAAGGTATAGTTGATATACATGTTATTGATGTGTAGTTTACTAGTGTTCATAGTAACCCCAGGGTATTTGATACCAGTTCAGTTGCTAATATTAGTAACTCGAAACAGGAGTTGCAAAATGAACAGAGACTAGTTAAGGGCGAGGTAACAATGTGTGTTGGAAATGATTCCAAGGTTGATAAGATCACCATCGCACACTCCTTTTACCTTCGGGATTAGTGTTGAACCTAAAATAAATGTTATTTGGTGTTTGCGTTGAGCATAATATGATTGGATCATGTTTATTGCAATACAGTTATTCATTTAAGCCAAAGAATAATTGTTACTTTGTTTACAAGAATAAAATCTTTATATGGTCATACACTTAATACAAATGGTTTATTGAATCTCGATCGTAGTAATACACATATTCATAATATTGATGCCAAAAGATGCACAGTTGATAATGATAGTGCAACATACTTGTGGCACTGCCGTTTATGTCATATTGGTGTAAAGCGCATGAAGAAACTCCATGCGGATGGGCTTTTGGAATCACTTGATTATGAATCACTTGATGCTTGCGAACCATGCCTCATGGGCAAGATGACTAAGACTCCGTTCTCCGGAACAATGGAGCGAGCAACTAACTTATTATAAATAATACATACTGATGTATGGATCCGATGAGTGTTGAGGTTCGCAGCGGGTATCGTTATTTTATGACCTTCACAGATGATTTGAGAAGATATGGGTATATCTACTTGATGAAACATAAGTCTGAAACATTTGAAAATTTCAAAGAATTTCAGAGTGAAGTGGAAAATCATCATAACAAGAAAATAAAGTTTCTACGATCTGATCGCGGTGACGAAATATTTGAGTTACGAGTTTGGTCTTCATTTGAAACAATGTGGAATAGTTTCACAACTCACGCCACCTGGAACACCACAGCGTAATGGTGTGTCCGAACGTCTTAACCGTACTTTATTAGATATGGTGCGATCTATTATGTCTCTTACCGATTTACCACTGTCGTTTTGGGGTTATGCATTAGAGACAGCTGCATTCATGTTAAATAGGGCACTGTCTAAAATCCGTTGAGATGACAATGTATGAACTGTGGTTTAGCAAGAAACCTAAGCTGTTGTTTCTTAAAGTTTGGGGTTGCGATGCTTATGTGAAAAAGTTTCAGCCTGACAAGCTCAAACCCAAATCGGAGAAGTGCGTCTTCATAGGATAACCAAAAGAAACTGTTGGATACACCTTCTATCACAGATTTGAAGGCAAGATCTTTGTTGCTAAGAGTGGATCCTTTCTAGAGAAGGAGTTTCTCTCGAAAGAAGTGAGTGGGAGGAAAGTAGAACTTGATGAGGTAATTGTACCTTCTCCCGAATTGGAAAGTAGTTCACCATAGAAATCAGTTCCAGTGATTCCTACACCAATTAGTGAGGAAGTTAATGATGATGAACATGAAACTTCAAATCAAGTTACTACTGAACCTCGTAGGTCAACTAGAGTATGTTTTGCACCAAAGTGGTACGGTAATCCTGTGCTGGAAGTCATTTTACTAGACCATGACGAACCCATGAACTACGAGGAAGCGATGATGAGCCCAGATTCCACGAAATGGCTTGAGGCCATGAAATATGAGATGGGATCCATGTATGAGAACAAAGTATGGACTTTGATTGACTTGCTCGATGATCAATGAGCCATTCAGAATAAATGGATCTTCAAGAGGAAGACGAATGCTAATAGTAGTGTTACTATCTACAAAGCTCTAATTGTCGCAAAAGATTTTCGACAAGTTCAAGGTGTTGACTATGATGAGATTTTCTCACTCGTATCGATGCTTAAAAGTCTGTCCGAATCATGTTAGTAGTTGCCGTATTTTATGAAATCTGGCAAATGGATATCAAAACTACATTCCTTAATGGATTTATTAAAGAAGAGTTGTATATGATGCAACCAGACGGTTTTCACAATCCTAAAGGTGCTAACAAAGTGTGCAAGCTCCAGCGATCCATCTATGGACTGGTGCAAGCATCTCAGAGTTGGAATATACGCTTTGATGAGTTGATCAAAGCCTATAGTTTTATATAGACTTTTGGAGAAGCCTGTATTTACAAGAAAGTGAGTGGGTGCTCTGTAGCATTTCTTATATTATATGTGGATGACATATTGTTGATCAGAAATGATACTGAATTTCTGGATAGCATTAAAGGATACTTGAATAAGAATTTTTCAATGAAAGACCTCGATGAAGCTGCTTACATATTGGGCATCAAGATCTATAGAGGTAGATCAAGATGCTTGATAAATTTTTCAATAAGTACATACCTTGACAAGTTTTTGAAGTAGTTCAAAATGGAACATTCAAAGAAGGAGTTCTTGCCTGTGTTGCAAGGTGTGAAGTTGAGTAAAGAGAATGAAAAGTCATTCCCTATGCCTCAGTCATAGGTTCTATAAAGTATGCTATGCTGTGTAGCAGACCTATTGTATACCTTAGCATGATTTTGGCAAGGGAGTACAATAGTGATCTAGGAGTAGATCACTAGATAGCGGTCAAAATTATCCTTAGAGGACTAAGGAAATATTTCTCGGTTATGGAGGTGATAAAAGATTTCGTCGTAAAGAGTTAGATCGATGTAAGCTTTTGACACCGATCTAGATGACTCTAAGTCTCGATCAAGATACATATTGAAAGTGGGAGCAATTAGCTAGAGTAGCTCCGTGCAAAGTATTGTAGACATAGAAATTTGCAAAATACATACGGATCTAAATGTTGCAGACCCGTAGACTAAACTTCTCTCACAAGAAAAACATGATCACTCTTTGGGTGTTAATCACATAACGATGAGAACTAGATTATTGACTCTAGTAAACCCTTTGGGTATTAGTCACATGAAGATGTCAACTAATAACATAAAGATGTGAAATATTGGTGTGAAATCACATGACGATGTGAACTAGATTATTGACTCTAGTGCAAGTGGGAGACTGAAGGAAATATGCCCTAGAGGCAATAATAAAGTTGTTATTTATATTTCCTTATATCATGATAAATGTTTAATACTCATGCTAGAATTGTATTAACCGGAAACCTAGTACATGTGTGAATACATAGACAAACAGAGTGTCCCTAGTTGGCCTCTACTTGACTGGCTCGTTAATCAAAGATGGTCAAGTTTCCTAGCCATAGACATGTGTTGTCAATGAACGGGATCACATCATTAGAGAATGATGTGATGGACAAGACTGATACGTCTCCATCGTATCTATAATTTTTGATTATTCCATGCCAAGATTCTACAACTTTTACATACTTTTGGCATCTTTTTATACAATTTTTTGAGACTAACATATTGATCCAGTGCCCAGTTCCAGTTCCTCCTTATTGCATGTTTTTTGTTTCACGGAAAATCCATATCAAACTGAGTCCCAACAGGATATAAACTTACGAATATTTTTTTGGAATATATGTGAATTTTGGGAAGTGGAATCAATGCGAGACGATGCCCGAGGGGCCCATGAGGATGAGGGGCACGCCCTGGGACCTCGTGGCCACTCCGTAAGGCAGTTAGTTCCCTTCTTCCGCCGTAAGAAAGCCAATATCTGGATAAAAATCGGAGTTACGGATCTTCAGGAATTTAAGAAACGGTGAAAGGGCAGAACCAGGGAGCGCAGAAATAGAGAGAGATCCAATCTCGGAGGGGCTCTCGCCCCTCTGCCACCATGGAGGCCATGGACTAGAGGGGAAACCCTTCTCCCATATAGGGGGAAGTCCAAGGAAGAAGAAGAAGAAGGGGGGCTCTCCCCCCTCTCTCCCGGTGGCGCCGGACCGCCATCGGGGCCATCATCGCGACAACGATCTACACCAACAACTTCACTGCCGTCATCACCAATTCTTCCCCCTCTATGCAACGATGTAACCCCTCTTTTACCTGCTGGAATCTCTACTTAAACATGGTGCTCAACGCTATATATTATTTCCCAATGATGTATGGCTATCCTATGATGTTTGAGTAGATCCGTTTTGTCCTATGGGTTAATTGATGATCGTGATTGGTTTGAGTTGCATGTTTTATTATTGGTGCTGTCCTATGGTGATCTCCATGTCACACAAGCGTGAGGGATCCCCACTGTAGGGTTTGCAATATGTTCATGATTTTCTTATGGTGGGTGGCGTGAGTGACAGAAGCACATACCCGAGTAAGTAGGTTGTTTGCGTATTGGAGTAAAGAGGACTTAATGCCTTATAATGCTATAGTTGGGTTTTCCCTTAATGATCTTTAGTAGTTGCGGATGCTTGCTACAGTTCCAATCATAAGTGAATATGATCCAAGAAGAGAAAGTATGTTAGCTTATTGATGCAGAGCATCCCACGATCATCCCCATGTACACTCAAGCATACGCCTTTGGACCTAAGGTGAACTCGCTCCTTTCCGAATCTTCCTTTTTTGCATGTAAGACATGGATGCTACTTCAAGCGTGGACCTTGTGCATACTCAGGTACACCCGAGGAGACCATGGAGAGACCAAGGACCAAGGCCAAGCGTGCATGGAAGTGAAGGAAGGAGAAGGAAGATGGGCCAGCTACTACAACGACCGGACATCCGGCCCAACCCGGACATCCGGCCCGACCCCCGAAAATCCGGCATCGGCCATCCAGAGAGCACCACAAAGGCCCAGCGCAGCCCGGACATCCGGCCATCAACCCGGACATCCGACTCCTCCCGAAGCCCAGGACATCCGGCCCCCTTCGCCCGGAAATCTGGCCCCTCCATCACCGAATGCATCTGGAAGACCCAGGCCAGCCCGGAGATCCGGCCCCCAGCCCGGACATCTGGCGCCTGTCTGCGCACAGTGAACGGGCCAAGGGCCCATGTATCGCTCTTTCCCACTTACCCCTTCATGGCTTAGACTATATATACTCCCCCACCTCCTTCTAGTTAGGGTTAGCGTTGTGTTAGCTCATTTGTGAGATAGAGCTTCGCTCATCCATATCGGATCTAATCCTTGAGAGTGACCATGACCCCTCTTCAGAGAAGATCCACCTTGGATTCAAGACCCCTTTACGGGAAGATCCCCTTGTGGATTCAAGACCTCCTCACGGAGAAGAATCGGCTACCATTTGTATCGTCCCTTGTTGGATTTGGATCGTGTATCTCTTTGTGTTTCGAGGATCTAGCACATGTGTGATCGATCTTGTTGGTTTGAGTGATTCTCTCGTGTTTCCCCTTCTGTTTCCCCTCGTGTTATTCGCGGGATCCTCTCCTTTCGTGAAAGATCGACCATTTAGGGTTCCACCCTACATCATATTGGATCAGAGCCAGCTTGTCTCATGATATCATCTTGGTATCATGATCCACGTTGATCATGATTTCAGAGCCTCCCCTCTTTGTTTTCTAGCTTGATTTTGTTGTGTTCTTCCCCAATTTCGAAAATCCCCACCAAAAATAGCCCCAATTTTTTTGTGATTTGTTGGTTTGACAAAGTTTTGTTGATTTTGATCCATGGATTTGCTTGGTTTCGAGTGGATCTAGCATATCCCCAATTTTCCCCACTTTCCATCCATGAAATCCATCAAATTTTGCCCTTGGAATCATCAATTTCCGCCCCCAATTCAAAAATTTCCACCCCAAACAAGATCTGGAATCGTCGGGCCGGACATCCGGGCCCCAAGCCGAACATCCGGCTCCTGGAGCACAAATTCCAAATGGTTTTGGACATCAGCCCCCGGATATCCGCCCCAAGCCCGGATGTCCGGCCCCTGGCATTTCAGCCTTTCTCATTTCACCATTTTGTCCATAACTAATTCATCCGGAGTCCGTTTTTGACGTTCTTTATCTCATTGAAAAGCTCTTGACATACCCCTTCCCACAAAAATACTACCATCACCATTTGACTCCATCAATTTTTTTGGAACTTTGGCATCTTTGCCTAGGGCTTCCACCACATCATCCGCTACACCACCATCGACTTTCACAACCTAACCAATTTTGTTCCCCGTAGCATTAGTGGTTGCTTGAGGAGTGATTCGAGTATCCTAAGGTGTCTAGGCTACTTAGGGATGGTTGCTTCTTCATCAACCACCACCACCACCATAACTTCCGCATAGTTTTGCCCACCTTACACTCCCGCCACCCCGACCTAACCCAATTTTGTTAGTGTTGCGAGTTGTGTCTCCTAAGGTGTTTCGGCTACTTAGGGACCGTCCTTCCAACTCCGACACCGTGTATAGCCAACCTTACCCTCCACTTCCGCATTGCGTCTCAAATCCCATCATTGTCATTCCGCAATTCCATTGAGCTTCCATAAAACCACCACCACATCCCGATACCACCATTTGACATTTGAGATTTTGAGTTCGCAGTTTTTCTGTTTCCTAAGGTGTTTCGGCTACTTAGGGACGAGTCACCATCATCTTGGTATCTCCATCAAGATCACCACCACTCATCATTGCCACGGACGGTAACCTCCATATCATCTTGGTATCGTGGCATCCCTCCATTGTATATTACCTTGCCCTTGCATTGAAAACCCCTAGCCCATTTTGCGTCACTTGCCTATCGAGACCAACCTTTGAGTATTGTCAGCAACGTTACTTGTGCACATTAGTGATCTACACCATCCTTTGCATACATACCATATCATATTGGTATCATATCATCTCGTGTGCCTCAAGATTGTTCCCGCCCAATTGCTACATTGGTTTGTGCATTTCGCATTGTGGCCTTATAAAAAAAGAAAAAGCTTTTAAGAAAAGAAAAAGAGTGAACAAAGAGCTTGTAAGAAAGTGCCATAGCATCATACCACATTGCATAAGATTGTCATATCCGATCATCTTGGATCATACCACCGGAACATCATATACATAGCATACTTGGGATAGAAGTCATTGCATTTTTGTCTCTTATAGGTTGTGCACAAGTGTCATATCCGCCTATTGAGCAATCATGCTAGCGTCTCTCTAGAGTTGTGCAACAAGAGCATTTTCCGTGGATTCCACATTTTGAGCTCATTCCTTGGTTGCACGACCCAATTTATCTATCCATGTGTGTGTGTTTCTGTGTGCCACATATTGCTATTGGTCTACTTGTTTCACTTGCGGATTTGTGAATCTCTTTCAACATTATTGACTCTTGCTAACATTTTGCATCAAATTTTTGTGCCACTATCCTCACCGAGCTCCACCATATGCCTTATTTGTGTAGGTGTGAGAAACCGACAAGAATTGGTACCAATTGTGCTATTTCCTTGTTACATCATTGAGTGATCATTGATCCATCTTCAACATCGGTCAAGGTACATTTCGTATAGTTCTTCTCCTTTCTCCACTCATATTTGCTCGAGTATTGTGATGGATAGGCAGGGCATTTCATCTCCGGTCTTCCACAACAACGACGGTGTGAACAACTACATCACCAAAGCGTCAATCTTCGATCTACAACGACAAATGCAAGCCGCATAATCAAGATTACGAGAGTGCATCGAGAACCTCTCCATCGACATTAGTCACTCCGAAGCAAGGAAAAGGGACTACATCGACAACAAGCTTTCCGCGCAAAAGGAGGAGCAAGATGCAAGGATGGAGGAGATTCAGACCTTGTTGATCAACCGTTCTTCCCCTTCATCATCCTCAAGGCGGCGTTCAAGTCACAAGTCTTTGGAGCGCAAAAATGATGCAAGTGCAAGTCGTCCACGTCCACATCTCCATGGCGACCACCATCACATTTGTGATTCACATCATCATGAAGGGCAAGTAACCTCCAAGCATCATGTGCACGACAACGATGGACGCCATCAAGATCAAGCACGACAATGACACCATCATCATGAAGATGCTCGCCAAGCGCAAATGCACAAGTCCCAACAAGCCCTACTTCACTCCAAGGCCAACCTTCATGAGCATAAGAGAAGACCGCGAGACAAGCACCACCAAGACGGAGCTACGGCTACACCAACCACTTCGGCATCTTCGCCAAGTGTTCTTGAGGCATCTTTGCCTTCGGATGTACGACATCTTAGCCTACTTCCCATGAGTTCGCCTACATCGACATCTTCACCAACGAGGCGACCACCTACAAGCGAGGGTGACATTTCCATCTAAGGTGAACTCGCTCCTTTGGACCTAAGGTGAACTCGCCATGTACACTCAAGCGCCTTTGGACCTAAGGTGAACTCGCTCCTTTCCGAATCTTCCTTTTCCGCATGTAAGACATGGATGCTACTTCAAGCGCGGACCTTGTGCATACTCAGGTACACCCGAGGAGACCATGGAGAGCCCAACGACCAAGGCCAAGCGTGCATGCAAGTGAAGGAAGGAGAAGGAAGAAGGGCCAGATACTACGGCGAACGGACATACGACCCTAGCCCGTACATCCGACCTGACCCCCGGAAACCCAGCACCAACCATCCAGAGAGCACCACAAAGGCCCAGCGTAGCCCGGACATCCGGCCATCACCCGGGACATCTGGCTCCTCCTGAAACCCCGGACATCCGGCCCCCTTCGCCCGGAAATCCGCCCCTCCATCACCGAATGCATCTGGAAGACCCTGGCCAGCCCGGACATCCGGCCTGTCCCGAAGCCCCAAACATCCGGCCCCCAGCCCGGACATCCGGCGCCTGTCTACGCACAGTGAACAGGCCAAGGGCCCATGTATCCCTCTTTCCCACTTACCCCTTCATGGTTTAGACTATATATACTCCCCCACATCCTTCTAGTTAGGGTTAGCATTGTGTTAGCTCATTTGTGAGATAGAGCTTCGCTCATCCATATTGGATCTACTCCTTGAGAGAGACCGCGACCCCTCTTCGGAGAAGATCCACCTTGGATTCAAAACCCATTTACGAGAAGATCCCCTTGTGGATTCAACCTCCTCACGGAGAAGAACCGGCTACCCTTTGTATCATCCCATGTTGGATTTGGATCGTGTATCTCTTTGTGTTTTTGAGGATCTAGCACATGTGTGATCGATCTTGTTGGTTTGAGTGATTCTCTCATGTTTCCCCCTCGTGTTTGCCCTTGTATTTCCCCTCGTGTTATTCGTGTTCTTCGTGGGATCCACTCCTTCGTGAAAGATCGACCATCTAGGGTTCCACCCTACATCACTTATGCCTCTCCCTCAAATAAAATTGCAATAATGATTACCGGTCTAGTTATCAATTGCCTAGGGACAAATAACTTTCTCATGACAAAAAGCTCTCTACTAATACTAACTTAGTTGTGTCTTTATCTAAACAGCCCCTAGATTTTGTTACATGCTCTTTATTATCTTGCAAACCTATCCTATCACACCTACAAAGTACTTCTAGTTTCATACTTGTTCTAGGTAAAGCGAACGTAAAGCGTGCATAGAGTTGTATCGATGGTTGATGGAAGTTCATGGAATATTTGTTCTACCTTTAGCTCCTTCTTGGGTTCGACACTCTTACTTATCGAAAGAGGCTACAATTGATCCCCTATACTTGTGGGTTATCAAGACCTTTTTCTGGCGCCATTGCTGGGGAGCAATAGCGTGGGGTGAATATTCACATGTGTGCTTGTTTGATTTATCACTAAGTGGATTTTATTTGCTGTTCTAAGTTGTTCTCTATCTTTAGTTATGGATATGGAACATGAAATACAAAAAAATTAGGTTTACTTGCTACTCATGGAGATGGGGAACCTCCTAAAACCCTCGATGCTCATTATGTGAAAGATATTATGCACTACTTTAATAATCCTGAGAAAACCCCATTCAATTATATAATGGGAGACACGTTGGATCAACGTGAATACTTTAGGGATTATCGCTTGACTCAAAAAGCAAAACTATTATGGGATCAAATATATATGTTGCATTGGTATGCTCGGCAACTATGCTTGAGATATGATTATACTTGTTGCTCTAGGATGAAGGCTCCACACCTTCCCTTTTCATGCAAATTTAATGATAATGAAACCTTAGCTTCTTATGCTAATGGTATATAGGATTACTATAATGTGGAACGAACAGAAGAATTTGTTGCTTTTAAGGGTGCTTATATGAAATTGAATCTTTGTTTAAAGAGTTTGAAGATTTTGATGATTCAGTTTATAGACCTAAAAAATTAGCTATCCTTAAATATTGGTATGAGAATTATAAATACAATTACGATATTGATGAATTTATTGAGAAAGTCTCCGCTGTCCGAGAAGAGACTAATATTTTGCAGGAGTCTATGGACGAAGAAATTGATGAAACTGTGAGCTCATTGGATGAAAAAGATGACGAGGAGAGCGAAGAAGAAAAGGAGGAAGATCAGATTAGCTACCCGTTCCCACCTTCTAATGAGAGTAACTCTCCAAATGATACATTATTTAATGTCCCTTCGTTCTTACCAAAGGATGAATGCCATGATAATTGCTATGATCTCATTGATTCGTTTGAAATATCCCTTTTTGATGAACTTGATGCTTGCTATTCTTGTGGCCAAGATGCCAATATGAATTATTCTTATGGAGATGAACTTTCTATTGTTCCTTATGTTAAACATGAGATTGTTGCTATTGCACCCACACATGATAGTCCTATTATCTTTTTGAATTCTCCAAACTACACTATATCGGAGAAGTTTGCACTCATTAAGGATTATATTGATGGATGGCCTTTTACCGTTGCACATGATAATTTTTATGAATATAATATGCATGTGCTTGTTGCTCCTACTTGCAATTATTATGAGAGAGGAACTACATCTCCGCCTCTCTATGTTTCCAACACGATAAAATTGCAAGAAACTTCTTATGCTATGCATTGGCCTTTACATGATGTGCATGAATTGTTCTTGTATGACATGCCGATGCATAGGAAGAGAGTTAGACTTCATCATTGCTTGATATATGTTGTTTTGTGCTCACTACTAAATGCCAAATCATTCCTAATTCAAATTGGCTTTGATATACCTTGGGATCCGGGTGGATTCATTACTTGAGCACCTTATGCCTCGCTTAATGGCTTTAAAGAAAGTGCTACCAGGGAGACAACCCGGAAGTTTTAGAGAGTCATTCATTTCTTTTGAGTTCCTTTATAGAGTTTTAAAACAAAAAATAATAAATAGGGGAACCCAAAACTTTTCAAAAAGGAAAGTGAAAGTGAGAGAGACAAGCATTGTTGAAGTGAGGGAGCTCCTTGAACTTTGTTCATGCTCACGCACACTTTGCCAATCTTGATTGCAGAAACTTTTCAACAAATATAATTATCCCCTTGTACAATTCCATTGTATTATAAAAATAATGTGCCAAGATTTTCCTTTAGGATGTCTACATTGCTTGTTGGTTTATGCGGTGCAAAATAGAAACTTTGGCTTGCGCGATTTTACATTTTTTACTGGAACGTCAAACGGTTCTTAAACATTTTGCAATATCTTTATATACAATTTTTTTATTTTTCCTATTTTTTCAGAATTTTTGGAGTACCAGAAGTATGTTGAATGTTCAGATTACTACAGACTGTCCTGTTTAAGACAGATTCTGTTTTTGATGCATTGTTTTGCTTGTTTTGATGAAACTATTGATTCTATTAGTGGATTAAGCCATGAAAAATTTATATTACAGTAGCTACAATGCAAAAACAAAATATGAATTGGTTTGAAATAGTACTTAGAGTAGTGATTTGCTTTATTATACTAACAGATCTTACCGAACTTTCTGTTGAGTTTTGTGTGGATGAAGTGATCAAAGATCGAGGAGGTTTCGATATGAGGAGAAGGAGGAGAGGCAATAGCTCAAGCTTGGGGATTCCCAAGGCACCCCAATTGAATATTCAAGGATCAAGAGTCTAAGCTTGGGGATGCCCCGGAAGGCATCCCATCTTGCTTCAACAATATCGGTATGTTTTCGGTTTCGTTTTGTCCATGCGATATGTGCAAATCGTGGAGCGTCTTTTGCATTTAGTTTTATATTTTCTTTGATGCGCCATGCTGGTATGAGATAGTCCATGGTTGATTTATAGAACGCTCTTTACACTTCACTTATATCTTTTGAGTGTGGCTTTATAGAATGCTTCATGTGCTTCGCTTATATCATTTGAAGTTTGGATTGCCTGTTTCCTTACACATAGAAAACTGCCATTTGTAGAATGCTCTTTTGCTTCACTTATATTTGTTAGAGCGTGGGCATATATTTTTTAGAAAGAATTAAACTCTCTTGCTTCACTTATATCTATTTAGAGAGATGACAGGAATTGGTCATTCACATGGTTAGTCATTAAATCCTACATAAAACTTGTAGATCACTGCATATGATATGTTTGATTCCTTGCAATAGTTTTGCGATATAAAGATGGTGATATTAGAGTCATGCTAGTGGGTAGTTGTGGATTGTTGAAATACTTGTGTTGAGGTTTGTGATTCCCATAGCATGCACGTATGGTCAACCGTTATGTAACAGAGTCGGAGCATGATTTATTTATTGATTATCTTCCTTATGAGTGGCGGTCGGGGACGAGCGATGGTCTTTTCCTACCAATCTATCCCCCTAGGGAATGCGTCTAATACTTTGTTTCGATAGCTTCTAGACTTTTGCAATAAGTATGTGAGTTCTTTATGACTAATGTTGAGTCCATGGATTATATGCACTCTCACCCTTCCATCATTCCTAGCCTCTTCGGTACCATGCATTGCCCTTTCTCACCTCAGGAGTTGGTGCAAACTTCGGTGGTGCATCCAAACCCCGTGATATGATACACTCTATCACACATAAGCCTCCTTATATCTTCCTCAAAACAACCACCATACCTACCTATCATGGTGAAAGCACAAATGCTCCCTAGGTGGTTTTGGTAATTAATGTCAACATATCTCTTGTTGGACTAACATTTTTATCTAGTATGTTTCAGATAAGTTCAACAGTGAAGTGGAATGGACTAGAGGATGTGAAACCCCTTCAAGATGCTAAGGACAAAGGATTGGCTCAAGCTCAAAGCTTAAGACTCTACATTTTCCATTTTAGTGATCCAAGATCACATTGAGTCTATAGGAAAAGCCAATACTATCAAGGAGGGATGAGGTGTTGCTTAATGAGGTTCTTGCTCAAAATGCTTAGTGATATGATCCAAAACCCTCAACTACTTTCTCACATCCACATATGACCTAAACCAAAAGTCAAACTCGGCCCCACCGATTCTTTCTATCCATGCCACCGAGTTTCAAATGTCATAGCCACTGCGACAAACCCTAGGCAAATCGGTCTCACCGATAGGGATCTTGGTCTCACCGAGACGGGATTGCAAACTTTCTGTTGCCTATTGCAAAACTTTCGTTCTCACCAAAACTTGCGATCAGTCCCACCGGAACTGCAATGTAAACTCTCTGGTTCCCTTTTGTAACATTTCGGTCTCACCGAAATGAGCGATCGGTCTCACCGAGTTTACCTGACCAACTCTCTGGTTAGCTTATTACCAAAATCGGTCTCACCGAGTTTTGTAATCGGTCTCACCGAGATTACGTTATGCCTTAACCCTAATCATATCGGTCCTACCAAGTTGCATGTCGGTCCCACCGAAAACCCTAACGGTCACTAGCTTTGCTAAATCGGTGAGACCAAGTTTAACCATTCGGTCCCACCGAGTTTGGGAAGTTATGTGTAATGGTTAGATTTTGTGTGGAGGCTATAAATGCCCCTCCACCTCCTCTTCATTTGTAGAGAGAGCCATCAGAACAAACCTACACTTCCAACCTATATTTTCTGAGAGAGAACCACCTACACTTGTGTTGAGACCAAGATATTCCATTCCTACCATATGAATCTTGATCTCTAGCCTTACCCAAGTTGCTTTCCACTCAAATCTTCTTTCTACCAAATCCAAATCCTGTGTGAGAGAGTTGAGTGTTGGGGAGACTATCATTTGAAGCACAAGAGCAAGGAGTTCATCATCAACACACCATTTGTTACTTCTTGGAGAGTGGTGTCTCCTAGATTGGCTAGGTGTCACTTGGGAGCCTCCGACAAGATTGTGGAGTTGAACCAAGGAGTTTGTAAGGGCAAGGAGATCGCCTACTTCGTGAAGATCTACCGCTAGTGAGGCAAGTCCTTCGTGGGCGATGGCCATGGTGGGATAGACAAGGTTGCTTCTTCGTGGACCCTTCATGGGTGGAGCCCTCCGTGGACTCGCGCAACCGTTACCCTTCGTGGGTTGAAGTCTCCATCAACGTGGATGTACAATAGCACCACCTATCGGAACCACGACAAAAACATCCGTGTCTCCAATTGCGTTTGAATCTTCCAAACCCTTCTCTTTACATTCTTGCAAGTTGCATGCTTTACTTTCCGCTGCTCATACACTCTTTGCATGCTTGCTTGATATATATTGTGTTTGTTAAACTTGTGCCAAAAATCCACTTCAACCTGAAGAAAATTAAAAACTGCAACTTTTAGCACCTAGTGCCTAATCACCCCCCTTCTAGACACCTCTTCTCGATCCTTTCAATTGGTATCAGAGCTTTGGTTTCCATTCATTTGGTCTAAAAACCATTGGAGGAATATTGATGAGTCTACTTTGGGGAGTCTTAGACATAGAGTGCCTATTCTTGATGGAGAATATTTTCATGAGTGGAAAAATGAAATGCTTGAGATTTTCAATGAATATCATTTGAACAAGTACATTACGAGCCCTTGTGCACCTCATGTTGATCCTTTGCATCCTACCCTTGATGAGTCAATTGATATGATTCGCAATCTTAGAACTGTTAATCTTATCACTAGAGGCTTGCCTAGAAACTTGATTGGATGTTTGCCTACTCTTAAGTGTGCCTACACCATATGGAAATTTCTTGAGGAACTCTTTCCAAATTATTCCTTGAAAGATCTAGATGAAATTCTCCATAAGTCTATTGCCTTGATTAAGATGAGTTCCAATGATCCCAAATTTGGTCACTGCTTATTTGAGCTTACTAACCTTACGAGTGCCAAAGGAGATGTTGGAATCATTAGCAATATCATTTCCAGAGCTATTAGAATTCATAAAGATAACTATAGAAATGATCGTTTATCTAATGAATTACCCTCTCTAGGAATTGATCAATCACAAGATGATGTGAACATGGATACTCTGATGAGGATGATGATGATAGTGACTATGACCTTGATGATGCGATGAGGCACTTTGGTCTTATGGCAAATCTTCGCGGCTACATGGCTGGAGGAAAGGAATGGGTTCTTGATAGTGGATGTACTGATCATATGACCGGAGATAAAGATATGTTCCGTGAGCTTGCTGAAAACGATGGCCCTCGAAAATATGTCACCTTTGGTGATAACTCAAAGGGTAAGGTAGTTGGCCTAGGTAAGGTGGCCATCTCACATGACAGCTCCATACAAAATGTCATGCTCGTTGAATCTCTTGGGTACAACTTACTTTCAGTATCTAGACTTGCTGATTTCGGTTTCAATATCCTATTCACCGAAGTAGATTGCCAAGTGTTTCATAGAGACAATCGTAAAATGGTCTTTACCGGAATACGTAGAGGTGATCTTTACATTGTTCATTTCACTAAAAAGGCTCAACCTAGAACTTGCTTAATTGCTAAATCTTCTAAAGGTTGGTTATGGCATAGACGATTAGGTCATGTTGGTATGCGAAACCTTGACAAGCTTATTAAAGATGATCATATCCTTGGAGTAAAAGATGTTATATATGACAAGGATAGACTTTGTAGTGCTTGTCAGGCAGGGAAACAAGTTGGAGGAAGTCATCATGCAAAGAACATCATGACCACGAGAAGACCACTCGAGCTACTTCACATGGATCTCTTTGGTCCAAATGCGTACAAGAGTCTCGGTGGTAACTCATTTGGACTAGTCATAGTTGATGATTTTTCAAGATTTATGTGGGTGTTCTTTCTTGATGACAAATCGCAGGTCCAAAAGATCTTCAAAAACTTTGCTAGGAAGGCCCAAAATCAATTTGACGTGAAGATCAAGAAGGTTCGAAGCGACAATGGAAGGAGTTCAAGAATGCAAATGTGGATACCTTTCTTGAAGAAGAAGGGATTTCACATGAGTTCTCGGCTACGTACATAACTCAACAAAATGGAGTCATTGAGAGGAAGAACCGGACTCTTATTGAGATGTCAAGAACGATGCTTGATGAGTACAAGACGCCAAAACACTTTTGGGCGGAAGCGGTTGAGACAGCTTGTCATGCAACAAATCGCTTGTATCTTCACAAGCTACTTGGTAAGACGACATACGAGCTCCTCACCGGTAACAAACCACAAGTTGGATACTTTCGAGTATTCGGCTCAAAGTGCTACATTCTTGATAAGCATCATCGTTCAAAATTTGCTCCTAAGTCTCATGAAGGTTTTCTACTTGGTTATGGCTCAAACTCTCACACATATCGTGTCTACAATAATTTCACCCGAAATGTTGAAGAGACGGTAGATGTGAAGTTTGATGAATCTAACGGCTCGCAAGTAGAGCAATTGCCAATTGATGTAGGAGACAAAGATCCTTCGGAAGCAATCCAAGACTTGTCTATTGGCAAGATTCATCCAACGGAGGTGAAGGAGAGTACCTCGTCCGTCCAAGTGGAAGCTTCTACATCACGACAAGGTGAACCAAGAGTTGATACGGAAGCATCCACAAGTGGGACACATCAAGATGAAGAAAACGAGAAAGTGCATCAAGAGGAATGCCAAAAACCTCCTTCTCCACCACAACAAGAGAATGACAATGTCAACAATGAAAAAGGCTAAGAAGACGGACAAGATGAAGAAGATGTTCAACCAAGATCCAAGCAAAATCTTTCACGAGTTCAAGCAAGAATTGCTAAAGATCATCCCATGGAGCAAATCTACAATGATATCCAAACCGAGAGAATCACTCGCTCAAAAACTCGCTTAGCTAACTTTTGTGAACATTACTTATTCATCTCTCGCATTGAACCTATGAAGGTTGAAGAAGCATTGGAAGATCCAGATTGGATAAACGCTATGCATGAAGAGCTACACAACTTTGAGAGAAATCAAGTGTGGACATTGGTTGAAAATCCCGACAACAACCACAACATCATTGGTACCAAATGGGTGTTTCACAACAAGCAAGATGAAGATGGTCAAGTTGTCCGCAACAAAGAACGCCTAGTCGCGCAAGGCTACACTCAAGTTGAAGGTATGGACTATGGTGAGACTTATGCCCCCGTTGCTAGACTTGAGTCCATTCGCATCTTACTTGCCTATGCTAATCATCATGATATCACCTTGTACCAAATGGACATTAAAAGTGCTTTTCTAAATGGTGAAATTGAGGAGGAAGTCTATGTTAAGCAACCTCCCAGATTTGTCAATCCTAAGAAACCTAATCATGTTTACAAACTTCACAAAGCTCTTTATGGTCTTAAACAAGCTCCTAGAGCATGGTATAAATGCTTGACCAAGTTTCTTATTGAAAAAGGCTTTGAAATTGGAAAAATAGATTCTACTCTTTTTACTAAAAGGGTTAACGGAGAACTATTTGTATGCCAAATTTATGTCGATGATATTATATTTGGATCAACTAACCCTCATTTTAGTGAAAAGTTTGGAAAGCTAATGTCGGAGAAGTTTGAGATGTCGATGATGAGTGAACTCAGATTCTTTCTCGATTTGCAAATCAAGCAAACTAAGGAAGGCACCTTTGTATCTCAAACAAAGTACACCAAGGACTTATTCAAGAAGTTCAATATGCAAGAATGCAAAGGTATGACTACACCCATGCCTACTAGTGGACATCTTGATTTAACCAAAGATGGTGAACCGGTTGATCAAAAGGTTTATCGCTCTATGATTGGTTCATTGTTATATCTATGTGCTTCACGTCCCGATATTATGCTAAGTGTGTGCATGTGTGCACGATATCAAGATGCTCCCAAAGAATGTCATCTTAAGGCCGTGAAAAGGATAGTGAGATACTTAATCCATACACCAAACTTTGGCATTTGGTATCCAAAGAGGGCTTCCTTTGATCTTCTTGGCTACTCCGATTCGGACTATGCCGGTGACAAGGTTGATAGAAAGTCAACTTCGGGTACTTGTCAATTTCTTGGTAGATCTCTTGTCTCTTGGTCCTCCAAGAAACAAAACTCAGTATCCTTATCCACCGCCGAAGCGGAATACATTGCCGTTGGATCATGTTGTGCTCAATTACTTTGGATGACCTAAACTCTTAAAGATTGTGGAATCAATGTGAAACATGTTCCATTGCTTTGTGACAATGAAAGTGCTATTAAGGTTGCTCACAATCCCGTGCAATATTCTCGAACTAAGCATATTGAAGTTCGTCATCATTTCATTCGAGATCATGTTGCCAAAGGGGACATTAATCTTAAGCATGTTCGCACCGATAAGCAATTGACGGATATATTTACCAAACCACTTGATGACAAAGTGTTTTGCAGGTTAAGAGGTGAATTGAACATCATTGATGCTTCAACCTTGGAGTAGGAACTCCATTTAATACATGCAAGGTATGAGCCTATGACTAATCCTTGATATTTCTCTTATATTGACTATCTTATACCCTGGATATATTTGCACCTTGCATGCTATCTAACCAGTGTAGGTACTTTGATGAATCGAAATCTATGAGATTGAAACTCACTCACATCTTGAGCAATTTCTATATCACCAAGTCGCTACACAATGGTGGATGAAGACAAGGAAGCACGCAACCATTCAAACATATCCTTTGACAAATTCTATCATGATTGTCATTTTGGATAAACAAGTGCTCTTCCTTGAAAAAACTAACCCATCTCTACTATTAAAGAGGAATCTACCGTCGTCGTGATGGTTCGACTACCTCCTCGCCCCTGTCGTAAGATAATATCAGAAAGAAAAAATCTGCCGAAAACCTCGCGCACCAAACCGACGCAAAATCAGGGGAGAACCCACTTCCTCCACCTTCTCCCCGAACCAATCTCCATCTCTCTCCCAATCCCGAACTACCTGGCATCCCTCCCTCCCGCGAGTCTAAGACCACCCAGCGGCGGCCCCTCTCTCCGCCGAGAAAAATCGCCGGATCGCCGCCCCA
Source organism: Triticum aestivum (assembly GCF_018294505.1). Taxonomy (NCBI): domain Eukaryota; kingdom Viridiplantae; phylum Streptophyta; class Magnoliopsida; order Poales; family Poaceae; genus Triticum; species Triticum aestivum. The sequence goes on from NC_057794.1 coordinate 409,265,035, forward strand.
AGCCCCCAAAACTCCTGCCACGGTTGAGGTCTCCGGTGTAGGAGGATCCGCAGCCCGCGGTGGGTCTTCTCCCCTGCACCCCGAGCTCCGATGGCCTCGATCTGGGAGCCGAGTGGAGGCGCGGTGGTGCCAAGCATGGCGACGCTGATCCTGATAGCGTCCTGGCCACGGTCGCCGACGGCACGCCTTCACAAGAGTCCCGCACGGCACGGGATCCAATGGAGAGGGTGGCACACTGGCTGCACCGATGAGTTCGCAGCCATCATGCACGTCGACATTAGCTGCGGCACGTACGAGCCCTGCAGCATCGGCCTAGGTTACTGCACCGGCGACCTCTGTGGTACATGCGATGATGCCAGCGCAGATCCACAAGATTAGATGCGTGCACTTGTAAGGCTGTTCGTAACTCCCATCTTCTGCTTTAGCTCTATTTCTATCGTGATCTGCACATGTACATCGTTGACTGATGCACCGTTCTGTATCTCGGTTGCAGGCTGGTGATGATAGCCATCTTGGACGCCTTGTTCGTGGACCCCGGCTTGCTTAAGGTGATGATTGCTTGTCCGACTTACTCTGTCTGTGGCATAGGATGCACACTAAGTGTTTACTCATTTGTTTGTGTTGCCTTGTTGGTTCCTGCCTGTCGAAATTATTTCTCTGCCGAGAAGTGCATATTGTTGATTGGTCCGGCTTACAAAGAGGAGTACTAGCTTCCCGAGTCTCTTACAGAGGCACTCAAGTAAGTCTCTCGTACGAGCATTTGTTGCTCTGTTAAGTTCGTTAGCTTGAGATGCACTGTGCATATACAAATACTTGTCTCTGTAACTGTAGCTCCATCTATCAGGTGATTCTTTGACTTGAGTTAACACCTGCTGTTTTTCTGAATGTTATCTGAATCTAGGAAATTACCTGATTGCACAATTAATAATGGCTAAATATATATTGTTCGATTCATATATATGATTTTTGGTTATCAGTGATGTGCTCCTCCTTCTATTGTGTGTGTGTGTGTGTGTGTGCGCATGCGCGTGCGCGTGTTCTGTGGACAATTAGAGAGGGGAGACTGTTGCACATTAGTTTGATTATCATAGTTTGCACATATATACAAGTTTGCTTAGAGAGCTTTTATACTACTCAAATGTCTTCTAGATTCCTGTGCATATTCATGAATGATTTCTTATTTTCATTTTAGTCCCGGTAGATTGAATACAAGAAGCATGCTCATCGACAATTTCATTTATGTCTATTGTCATTGCGATACAAGGTTAGGTGTGTAATATGTTCAGATATGCGTTGTGAGTTGTGACATAAATTTTTGTAGTACCTTTCCATAGATAATTGCTTACAGTGTATAATTCAAAATCAAGCCTCATACCTCGTTATCTATGTTTAGTTTGGATCTTGCGTACTAAGGTAACCTGTTTTAAGAAAATTCATGCCTGGAAGTATTGTACCGGATTTAGCTTATTTTTCCTTTTCTCCATGATGCTACAGATGGTCAAAGCATGACTATATTAGTATAACCAACTACATCAGCCGTGAGGATCTTCAGGTTTGCTCTAGAATTAGACCTTGTAGGTATTCTAAACTGATATATATACTGGCATGGCATGTATGCGGAATTAAAAATCTTAGCTTCAATTGCTTCTGACGCATAATAATGTCTTCCAACTCTATAATATTTATTTCCTGTGCCGATACTATTAACCTGTTCCTTGATTTATATCTTCTCTAACTGGTTCATTATGTTTGTTGTGACTTCATCAGAGTATTCGTTAACAAATAGAGATGTATACTCCGAATGCCTTTTCTTACAATTGTATATGGGTGATTGTGATGCACATATTTCTAGCAGCAGCAGTGCTACCTGCTATTGTGAGTCTGTACAAAGGCTGGTGCGACCGTCTTGGAGGTGATGTCGTTTTTGGGAAGGTTGTATTGGATATCTATATGCTTTCGGCCGGGTGAAAAAAACCATGTATAAAGAGTCCAACGTTTGAGATTCTAGCATGAAAAGAGGATATGCTGACTGAACTTGACCAATCTGGTGCTACATTTAGATTGAACAGATTAGATTTATTCATGGTTCAAATGAAAGATAGTGTTTATTTACTATCTAAAGACAAATGCAAAATTGGATATGCACAAGTGTTCATATCTGATTTTAATTTGGAATTTGAGAAAACTATGCAGAAGATGATACAATACCTTTTCTTTAGAAAGGAATGGACCGATTTTGTATTAAAAGGGTGTGGTGTCCCCAAAAAACTGAAGGTTTTGGTTGCCGAAGTGGCATAGAACACACTTTTCCCAAATCGTGGTTGCCAAAGTGACATTGGACGCACTTTGCCCAAATCTCCAAATAGAACAATACATTACTAGCGAAGTTTATTTTTTTGTTATGATTAACTAAATTATAAACTACTCTTTCTGGTATAAAAAACGTTCTTATATAATGGGACGGAGGGAGTAATATATAGCATCCCACAAATGATAACATGTCATCAGCTTTCACAGCTTTTGCAAAGACAAGACTATGACTTACCAGCATCAAGAGCAGAATAATACATAAATATTTGGCCTCTTAACCAGACGACTGACCTACATACCCATGCTCTTCATGCGTCCACTGTTGTTTTTGCCATTCAGACTTAGGGAGAGATCATTGATACTCTAATGTTTTGGCCATCAGATCTAGAAGATATCACTCATGCGTGAACCAGGGCGAATATGACAGGAAATACATTAGGAGTAAAAAAAAGATAGAAAAGGCTAGGAAGAAATTAATAATAATTACATAAAAGAATCTAGGGGAATAATTAGAGGTGAAACAAGGTCTTTTAAGAGATGAAGCACGTCCCCCGTGATTAGGACAGGAAATACATTAGGAGTAAAAAAGATAGAAAAGGCTAGGAAGAAATTAATAATAATTACATGAAAGAAGCTAGGGGGAATAATTAGAGGTGAAACAAGGTCTTTTAAGAGATGAAGCATGTCCCCCGTGATTATGTAGAGCCGCTTAATGCATCATGTTTTGTTTCCACGATTTGTAAATCCGGAGCCAAGGGTAATGAAGCAAAAGAGAGAGCATGTAATGGTGTTATGTTGGTGGAGCCAAGGGTATTGCTGCAGGGAAAATGGCGTGTGCTCCCATAGAACATATGCTCCCATTCAACGAGAGCACTTGGAACGTTGGATGTCAGATCCAACGATGTGGAGAAAGCTCGTGAAACATTGCACAAAACCCCCCTCAAATAGTCATTGTATTGCATTGAGGTCCTCATCCTTTGAAGCTAACCGTTGGATCTCACATCCAACTCTCCATCTGCTCCCATTCATGCAGGCTACGGGAGCACCTTATACTTTCCCTATTCCTGCATGGACAAGGATGGAAAAAACGACACGTGACAAAGATGAAACATTAACTCAGTGATTGGGTCACAAGGGAGAAGATACAAAGAAGTTGGTGATTGTTAAGTTGCGGTGGCAAATTTCATGTTGACAACTAATGTATTTCATAATCGGGTCGTTGTTGAACACCGATGACAAGCGTGACACGATGGTGCAACTAAAAAACACGCACATGGTCGTCTAGGAAAACCTAGACATGGGCGGGAAACCACGCATGAGCAAGGTTGCAACAATTTGCATGGCGCGAGGATTCCGGGGGACCAAGAAATATGGCTCTGCAGTGGACGCTGCTAGACATGACCGGGCAGGTGGGCATGACAGAGAGGGCTAAAAAGGGAAAATAAATGGGAGCTCACCATGCCCACAAGATTAGCAATGACATGAGAGCATGGAGACAAGAAATCCATCTTTGGCAGTGGAAGCAGTGAGGACATTCTCCAAGACGATATATATCCCAACAAAGTCATAAGCTGCATATGACATACACATTGTAAATTTCAATAATATTTGAAATCAATGTCTGTATGTCAATGTTCGTTGTCCCGTGGCAACGCGCGGGCATTCAACTAGTGTAGGTAGATGAACTCAAAATTCAAGTGATGCTCCCAACTCTTGATGAGCTACATCAACCTTGAGAAACCCACACAAGTTCAACTACATGATCATGATCAACACCACCACCCAAGGTATGTTATTCCATCTTAGAGAAGCTTTACTCCAAGTCATGGGATAAAGCAACTCAACAAGATGTGAATACATCAAGATGCTTTGATGAAAAATGGTAACCCCATTTTGAGCTTGAACGATGAGTATGACCAAAGATCAAGTGATCTCACTTGACTCCTAAGTCAATATACTCTAACATAGGTGACTTTGTCACCGCCCAATTCTAGATGAAGTTCTCTTGTGTTCTTTTCTGTGCTCTTGAATTTGTCTCATGCATATTTGTTTCCCTCTTCATCTAGATTCCTTTTAGTCTCTTCTCTTTCATTTTCTGTTCTGCATTTTCTACATTACATTCCTTCCAAATCCTTGTGTGATCTTACTTGTCTAGTGAGCTGAGGTGACAAGTGTTTTCTCTATGATGAACTCGGTCACACCGAGCTGTTTACTTTGGTCCAACTGTACCCTTTCGATGCCACTGAAACACCAAACTCGATGCTACCGATTTCACTACAGGAAAAACATCCTGCCACTTGTTTCTGAATTATTTTTGATCCAGCTCCACTCAATGAATCTTGTCCTCGACCAGCATCCCATTCAACTTGTTGCTTTGTTCTGTGACTCAAGGACCAAACCCATCAGGACAAAAATCTAGAAGAACCCTTCTTGGAAATTAATGTCAAAGGGGGGGGGAGATCACATCAAAGCTTAATCATATCTATAGGGGGAGAGAATACTTAAGGGAAGAAAGGGTAATCATCAAGGACCCCAGATGCTTGGTGTTCAAGAGGAGAGAAGTCACATGTCTTCAAGAGGGGAAAGACATGTTCATATTTGCTCGTTTGCATTAGCTCTGTTTATTTCCTTTGAGCTCTGTTTTTGCTCTGATTTTCTGTTCCGTATCTTCTCCCAATATCCCATGTTAGATTGAGGGGGAGCAAGACATCTAAGGGAAGGAAATCCTTGAATTTATTGCACATCTTTACCTTTGGGGACATGTCTTTATCCAATGTGGTACTTAGTACTCACTCTACATGCCATCCCATTCTTGGTACTCTTGTGGTTTCTCTTGGTTGCTCTGGCCAGTAGGTGTATCTGTGTTACCTAACTTTCTTTACGTAGGTTCATCCCATCCTAAGCCAACTCAAGACCACAAGGTAAGTATATGCATCACATTCATGTGAATGAGAATTTCTTGCTGATGTACATACTGTTTGTAAGAAGGACTCATGAGCATGGAGGTACATTTCTCATATTTTCATCATTTGCTCTGATGCATATAGCCAAGATACATGTAACACATTGCTTACTCTGTCATGTTTATGCATTCACATGCTCCTATATTCCATAATCACATGATTTCATACATGTAGGGGGAGCCTATGCAAGTTACATGTCTTTCCAAAGATTTACTTACTACTCTTAATATCTTGATCTAAAGCTTTGATGTACATTGTCATCAATTACCAAAAAGGGGGAGATTGAAAGCACAAATGCTCCCTAGGTGGTTTTGGTAATTAATGTCAACATATCTCTTGTTGGACTAACATTTTTATCTAGTATGTTTCAGATAAGTTCAACAGTGAAGTGGCATGGACTAGAGGATGTGAAACCCCTTCAAGATGCTAAGGGCAAAGGATTGGCTCAAGCTCAAAGCTTAAGACTCTACATTTTCCATTTTAGTGATCCAAGATCACATTGAGTCTATAGGAAAAGCCAATACTATCAAGGAGGGATGAGGTGTTGCTTAATGAGGTTCTTGCTCAAAATGCTTAGTGATATGCTCCAAAACCCTCAACTACTTTCTCACATCCACATATGACCTAAACCAAAAGTCAAACTCGGCCCCACCGATTCTTTCTATCCGGTGCCACTGAGTTTCAAATGTCATAGCCACTGCCACAAACCCTAGGCAAATCAGTCTCACCGATAGGGATCTCGGTCTCACCGAGATGGGATTGCAAACTCTCTGTTGCCTATTGCAAAACTTTCGGTCTCACCGAAACTTGTTATCGGTCCCACCGAAACTGCAATGTAAACTCTCTGGTTCCCTTTTGTAACATTTCGGTCTCACCGAAATGAGTGATCGGTCCCATCGAGTTTACCCGACCAACTCTCTTGTTAGCTTATTAACAAAATCGGTCTCACCGAGTTTGTGTAATCGGTCTCACCGAGATTACGTTATTCCTAACCCTAATCATATCGGTCCTACCGAGTTGCATGTCGGTCCCATCGAAAACCCTAACGGTCACTAGCTTTGCTAAATCGGTCAGACCGAGTTTAACCATTCGGTCCCACCGAGTTTGGAAAGTTATGTGTAACGGTTAGATTTTGTGTGGAGGCTATAAATACCCCTCCACCTCCTCTTCATTTGTAGAGAGAGCCATCAGAACAAACCTACACTTCCAACCTATATTTTCTGAGAGAACCACCTACACTTGTGTTGAGACCAAGATATTCCATTCCTACCATATGAATCTTGATCTCTAGCCTTCCCCCAAGTTTCTTTCCACTCAAATCTTCTTTCTACCAAATCCAAATCCTATGAGAGAGAGTTGAGTGTTGGGGAGACTATCATTTGAAGCACAAGAGCAAGGAGTTCATCATCAACACACCATTTGTTACTTCTTGGAGGGTGGTGTCTCCTAGATTGGCTAGGTGTCACTTGGGAGCCTCCGACAAGATTGTGGAGTTGAACCAAGGAGTTTATAAGGGCAAGGAGATCGCCTACTTCGTGAAGATCTACCGCTAGTGAGGCAAGTCCTTCGTGGGCGATGGCCATGGTGGGATAGACAAGGTTGCTTCTTCGTGGACCCTTCGTGGGTGGAGCCCTCTGTGGACTCGCGCAACCGTTACCCTTCGTGGGTTGAAGTCTCCATCAACGTGGATGTACGATAGCACCACCTATCGGAACTACGACAAAAACATCCGTGTATCCAATTGCGTTGGAATCTTCCAAACCCTTCTCTTTACATTCTTGCAAGTTGCATGCTTTACTTTCCGCTGCTCATACACTCTTTGCATGCTTGCTTGATATGTATTGTGTTTGTTAAACTTGTGCCAAAAATCCACTTCAACCTTAAGAAAATTAAAAACTGCAACTTTTAGAACCTAGTGTCTAATCACCCCCATTCTAGACACCTCTTCTCGATCCTTTCACATGGCATTTCCATAGCCATTCCGAGATATATTGTCATGCAACTTCCATCATCATCATATACATGACTTGAGCATTTATTGACATATTTCTTTGCATGATTGTAAGATAGCTAGCATGATGTTTTCATGGCTTGTCTTTTTTTTGATTTCGGTGCTACACTAGATCATTGCACATCCTGGTACACCGCCGAAGGCATTCATATAGAGTCATATCTTTGTTCTAGTATCGAGTTGTAATATTGAGTTGTAAGTAAATAAAAGTGTGATGATCGTCATTATTAGAACATTGTCCCATGTGAGGATATCAAAATAAGTGTCCAAGGAAGCCCCAACAAAAGAGAGAGAGGCCAAAGAAGCCTACAAAAAAAGAAAAAAAAGAAAAAGAAAAAAAAGAAAGAACAAAATGAGAGAAAAAGAGAGAAGGGACAATGTTACTATCCTTTTACCACACTTGTGCTTCAAAGTAGCACCATGTTCTTCATATGGAGAGTCTCTTGAGTTATCACTTTCATATACTAGTGGGAATATTCATTATAGAACTTGACTTGTATATTCCAATGATGGGCTTCCTCAAATGCCCTAGGTCTTCATTAGCAAGCAAGTTGGATGCACACCCACTTAGTTTCAGTTTGAGATTTCATACACTTATAGCTCTAGTGCATCTGTTGCATGGCATGATACGCCTCCGTCGTATCTACTTTTCCAAACACTTTTGCCCTTGTTTTGGACTATAAGTTGCATGATTTGAATGAAACTAACCTGGACTGACGCTGTTTTTAGCAGAATTGCCATGGTGTTATTTTTGTGCAGAAATAAAAGTTCTCGGAATGACCTGAAAATCAATGGAGAATTATTTTGGAATATATAAAAAATACTGGAAGAAAGATCCACGTCAAGGGGCCCACACCCTGTCCACGAGGGTGTGGGCGCGCCCTACCCCCTGGACGCACCCCTGCCTCGTGGGCCCCCTGATGCTCCACCGACCTCAACCTTGACTGCATATATTCACTTTCAGGGAGAAAAAAATCAGGGAGAAGGATTCATCGCGTTTTATGATACGGAGCCGCCGCTAAGCCCTAAACTCTCTTGGGAGGGCTGATATGGAGTCCGTTCGGGGCTCCAGAGAGGGGAATCCGTCGCCATTTTCATCATCAACCTTCCTCCATCACCAATTTCATGATGCTCACCGCCATGCATGAGTAATTCCATCGTAGGCTTGCTAGACGGTGATGGGTTGGATGAGATTTATCATGTAATCGAGTTAGTTTTGTTAGGGTTTGATCCCTAGTATCCGCTATGTTCTGAGATTGATGTTGCTATGACTTTGCTATGCTTAATGCTTGTCACTAGGGCCTGAGTGCCATGATTTCAGATCTGAACCTATTGTGTTTTCATCAATATGTGAGAGTTCTTGATCCTATCTTGCAAGTCTATAGTCACCTATTATGTGTTATGATCCGTTAATCCCGAAGTGACAATAATCGGGATACTTACTGGTGATGATCGTAGTTTGAGGAGTTCATGTATTCACTATGTGTTAATGCTTTGGTCCGGTACTCTATTAAAAGGAGGCCTTAATATCCCTTAGTTTCCAATAGGATCCCGCTGCCACGGGAGGGTAGGACAAAAGATGTCATGCAAGTTCTTTTCCATAAGCACGTATGACTATATTCGAAATACATGCCTACATTACATTGATGAACTGGAGCTAGTTCTGTGTCACCCTAGGTTATGACTGTTACATGACCGATCGCATCCAGCATAATTCTCCATCATCGACCCAATGCCTACGAGCTTTTCCATATATTGTTCTTCGCTTATTTACATTTCCGCTGTTACTGTTACAATCACTATAAACCCAAAAATATTACTTGTGCTACCGTTAACTTTTGCTATCGTCACCACTACTATCATATTACTTTGCTACTAAACACTTTGCTGCAGATATTAAGTTTCCAGGTGTGGTTGAATTGACAACTAAGCTGCTAATACTTAAGAATTTCTTTGGCTCCCCTTGTGTCGAATCAATAAATTTGGGTTGAATACTCTACCCTTGAAAACTATTGCGATCCCCTATACTTGTGGGTTATCAATCCCTACTCCTCAGATTGACATCAATTGATGGGAAACCCCATCGCCCGTTGATTAGCCACGTCGATGTGAGACTTCCTCCCTTTTTTGTCTTCACACAACCTCCACCATCATATTCTATTCCACATATAGTGATGTCCATGGCTCACACTCATGTATTGCGTGAAAGTTGAAAAGGTTTGAGAACATCAAAAGTATGAAACAATTGCTTGGCTTGTCATCGGGGTTGTGCATAATTTGAATATTTTGTGTGGTGAAGATGGAGCATAGCCAGACCATATGATTTTATAGGGATAACTTTCTTTGGCCATGTTATTTTGAAAATACATGATTGCTTTATTAGTATGCTTGAAGTATTATTGTCTTAATGTCAAATGATAGACTATTGCTTTGAATCACTTGTGTCTTAATATTCATGCCATGATTAGATTACATGATCAAGATTATGCTAGGTAGCATTCCACATCAATTTTTTGATCATTTACCTCCTCGAGGACGAGCATGAATTAAGCTTGGGGATGCTGATACGTCTCTGTCGTATCTATAATTTTTGATTGTTCCATGCCAATATTCTAGAACTTTTACATACTTTTGGCAACTTTTTATACTATTTTTTGGGACTAACATATTGATCCGGTGCCCAGTGCCAGTTCCTCCTTGTTGCATGTTTTTTGTTTTGCAAAAAATCCATATCAAACGGGATAAAAACTTACGGAGATTTTTTTGGAATATATGTGAATTTTGGTAAGTGGAATCAACGCGAGACGATGCCCGAGGGGCCCACGAGGGTGAGGGGCGCGCCCTGGGCCCTCATGGCCACTCCGTAAGGCAGTTGGTGCCCTTCTTTCGCCGCAAGAAAGACAATGTCTAGATAAAAATCATGTCACAATTTCAGCCCAATCGGAATTACGGATCTCCGGGAATTTAAGAAACGGTGAAAGGGCAGAATCAGGGAGCACAGAAACAGAAGGAAACAGAGAGAGAGATCGAATCTCGGAGGGGCTCTCGCCCCTCCGCCGCCATGGAGGCCATGGACCAGAGGGGAAACCCTTCTCCCATCTAGGGGGAAGGTCAAGGAAGAAGAATAAGAAGGGGGCTCCCTCCCCCTCTCTCCCGGTGGCGCCGGAACGCCGCCGGGGCCATCATCGCGACAACGATCTACACCAACAACTTCACCGCCGTCATCACCAACTCTCCCCCTCTATGTAGCGGTGTAACCCCTCTTTTACCTGCAGTAATCTCTACTTAAACATGGTGCTCAATGCTATATATTATTTCCCAATGATGCATGGCTATCCTATGATGTTTGAGTAGATCCGTTTTGTCCTATGGGTTAATTGATGATCATGATTGGTTTGAGTTGCATGTTTTGTTATTGGTGCTGTCCTATGGTGCTCTCCGTGTCGCACAAGCGTGAGGGATCCCCGCTGTAGGGTTTGCAATATGTTCATGATTTTCTTATGGTGGGTGGCGTGAGTGACAGAAGCACAGACCCAAGTAAGTAGGTTGTTTGCGTATGGGAGTAAAGAGGACTTGATGGCTTATAATGCTATGGTTGGGTTTTACCTTAATGATATTTAGTAGTTGCGGATGCTTGCTAGATTTCCAATCATAAGTGCATATGATCCAAGAAGAGAAAGTATGTTAGCTTATGCCTCTCCCTCAAATAAAATTGCAATAATGATTACCGGTCTAGTTATCGATTGCCTAGGGACAAATAACTTTCTTGTGACAAAAAGCTCTCTACTAAAACTAACTTAGTTATGTCTTTATCTAAACACCCCCTATCTTTTATTACATGCTCTTTATTATCTTGCAAACCTATCCTATCACACCTACGAAGTACTTCTAGTTTCATACTTGTTCTCGGTAAAGCGAACGTAAAGCGTGCGTAGAGTTGTATTGGCGGTCGATAAAACTTGAGGGAATATTTGTTCTACGTTTTGCTCCTGATTGGGTTCGACACTCTTACTTACCGAAAGAGGCTACAATTGATCCCATATACTTGTGGGTTATCAAAGACCCATCCGTTAGCTTAGAAACTATGATTGTTTAGTTTATTGCTATTGTTTTCTTCATGACTTATACATGTTCCTATAACTATGAGATTATGCAACTCCCGAATACCGGAGGAACACCTTATGTGCTATCAAACGTCACAACGTAACTGGGTGATTATAAAGATGCTCTACAGGTGTCTCTGATGGTGTTTGTTGAGTTGGCATAGATCGAGATTAGGATTTGTCACTCCGATTGTCAGAGAGGTATCTATGGGCCCTCTCGGTAATGCACATCACTATAAGCCTTGCAAGAAATGTGACTAATGAGTTAGTTATGGGATGATGCATCACTGAACAAGTAAATAGACTTGCCGGTAACGAGATTGAACTAGGTATGATGATATAGACGATCGAATCTCGGGCAAGTAACATACCGATGACAAAGGGAACAAACATATGTTGTTACGTGGTTTGACCGATAAAGATCTTATAGAATATGTAAGAACGAATATGAGCATCCAGGTTGCACTATAGGTTATTGACCGGAGAAGTATCTTGGTCATGTCTACATAGTTCTCGAACCCATAGGGTCCGCACGCTTAACGTTCGATGATGATTGGTATTATGAGTTTATGTGATTTGATGTACCGAAGGTCGTTCGTATTCCTAGATGAGATCACAGACATGATGAGGAGTCTTGAAATGGTCGAGACATAAAGATTGATATATTGGACCATGTTGTTCAGACACCGGAAGTGTTACGGAGAGTTTCAGATAAAACCGGAGTGCCGGAGGGTTACCGGACCCCCCCGAGAAGTTAATGGGACACCATGGGCCTTAGAGGAGAGAGGGCCGGCCAGGAGGTGGTGCACGCCCCCCTAGTCCGAATTGGACAAGGGGTGGGGGCGGTGCCCCCTCCTTCCTTCTCTTCCCTTCCTCCTTCCTTCCCCTCCTTGTTGGACTAGGAAAGTGGGGAACCTACTCCCAGTTGGAGTAGGATTCCCCCCTTGGGGCGCGCCCCTTGAGGCTGCCCCCTCCCCTCCTTTATATACGGGGGAGGGGGGCACCCCATAGATACACAAGTTGATTTCTTAGCCATGTGCGGTGCCCCCTCCACATTTTTCCACCTCGGTCATATTGTCATAGTGCTTACGCGAAGCCCTGCGTCGGTAACTTCATCATCACCGTCACCACGCCATCGTGCTGACGAAACTCTCCCTCCGCCTCAGCTGAATCTAGAGTTTGAGGGACGTCACCAAGCTGAGCATGTGCAGATCGCCGAGGTGCCGAGCATTCGGTACTTGATCAGTTGGATCGCGAAGACGTTCGACTACATCAACCGCATTACTAAACGCTTCCGCTTTGGGTCTACGAGGGTACGTAGACAAACTCTCCCCTCTTGTTGCTATGCATATCCTAGATAGATCTTGCGTGATCATAGGAATTTGTTTGAAATACTGCGTTCCCCAACAAAATCTATGACACCCGGTCTATTCTTTATCATATTTGTTTTCTGATCTATTATTTGCCTCTTTTATTTTCAGATCTATTATTCCAAAAGCCCAAAAATACCTTGCTGCAATTTTTTGTTATTTATTTTATTTCGTGAGATCTATTTATCCAATCTAAGACAAATTTATCTATCTTTTACCCGAGAGGGATTGACAACCCTCTTACATGTCGGTTTGCAAGTATTTGTTCTTTGTGTGTAGGTACCATTCACATAGTGTTGCGTGGTTCTCCTACTCATTCGATAACCTTGGTATCATTACTGAGGGAAATACCTACCGTAGATGTGCTGCATCATCCCTTCCTCTTCGGGGAAAATACAGATGCAGACAGGAGCCATCAAGAAAGGATTTCTGGCACTGTTGCCGGGGAGACATCATCAATATCTATCAGGTTCCTAATCACAAATCTCATCTCCTTGCAATTTACATTATTTGCCATTTGCCTCTCATTTTCATCTCCCCCACTTCACAAAAATTTGCCGTTTTATTCACCCTCTTTTTCGTTCGCCATTTTCTTGCTATATCTGTTTTTGTTGCGTAGTCATGATGCCTCAAATAAAATATTATGATGTTCCTACCCCAATATTTTGCTTGAAATTGAGAAAAGTACTAAGGAATATATGACTACAAAATTCGAGCATAATAAATATTTTACCGAAGAACTTAAGGAACACTCTTTGTGCTGGATGCTATAACAAAACAACTTGATGATATTAGTAGAGAAGTTTGTAATCTCCAATCTAAGTATGCTTTTGCTGAAAGTTTGCTAGGAAAAATATCCGATGCACAAGCTGTCGGACTTAGGGCTCCGCAGACTCTTGAGAGGTTTGAACACTGGGGTGCGTACGAAGAACTCCTACTCCCCGACCTGCCAGCCCAACGATTCCACAGCTTGACTCGACGAACCCAAGGGACAAGAGACACAACAGTTTATCCTAGTTCAGGCCACCTTGCGGTGTAATACCCTACTCTAGCTTTGCGGTGGATTGCCTCGAGGGGCTGAGGATGAACTAGTACAGAGGATGAACAACCTTGGGAGGTGAGGTGTTCTTGAGGTCAATGAGCTGGTGGGTGAGAAGATGGTCTGAATGATCCCATCCCATTCTATGGTGGTGGCTAAGTCCTATTTATAGTGGCCTTGGTCCTCTTCCCAAATGTAGGCGGGAAGGGATCCCACAACGGCCAATTTCAAAGGGAGACAACTAGTACAAGTTATCCTGACAAAAGTAGTCTTCGCTTGCAAAGGCTCTGGTGGTGACACTGTAGTGGGATCCGCGATAACCTCCGTCCTGTCGTCCTGGCGGTCTTGGTCTTGTTTCACCAATATGGAAACCTTTGCCTGATTCCTCGGGACTCCGTGCATACGCTTGCCTCCTTGACACCAAAGTGGAAACTGGCACGCTGCGCCCACTGGCGCCCGCCTGGCCTTGGTCGTCATGGCTCACCTCATGTGAACCTCGCGGGGTGCACCTTGCCTTGATATCTCTGCTCCTCGGGAGCCAGCCTAGTGAGGCCACCCCCAGCACTACAGAAAAAATACACTTCCTTGATGATACGTGTTTGTCATGGTAGGTCACGTTTTCTGTCATGCATGTACATCCATGATGATTTTATGACAGAATCAAGATAGTCATACCTATGCTGTCGTAGAAGTGTTCCATGACATTAACAAAATTATCATCACGGAAGTGTCCACTTCCATGATGATAAATCACGCTTCATAGAACTGCTTTCGTCAAGGGTGACCGACACGTGGCATCCACCGTAACAGGTCACCATTAAGCTACGGGTCCGGTTTTGGGTCTGATAACCCATTAACAGCCCGGACCAATGGGGATTTTCATGTGTAAAATTCTCATTGGCCAGAGGAAACACGTGTTGGCTCACCGTTGGGACAGATGTCATCCACTCATTGGACAAGAGGCGCCTATGATACGTCGACACATGACACGACCCTACAGAGGCCCGTTTCGGTGAAAAGGCTGGCCCGTTTGACTTAGTCAAAAGGTAACGGGCCGGCCCACGGAAAGCCTGTTAACGGCCTGTTCGTATATAGCCCATTTACGACCCACTAACTCCCGGCCCATTACGACCTATCGAAATTAAGCCCAGTAGCTTCATCTGGGCCGTCCAATATGATTCCAGCTCGTTGTAACTTCCGGTCCATGTATGGACCATGATGTCTTTCGGCCCATATGAGGCCCTTTGTAACTCTTGGCCCATTAAAGGCCCGAGATAAAACTAGCCCATAATGAACAGTATATCGCTTTATACCCATTAATGGCCCATTATTCCGTCGGCCGTTTCTAGCCCGTGTTAACTTTCAGCCTTCTAAGGGCCCATTTATTCTTGGGACCATTTCTAGAATTCGGTTAGTTACGGTCCGTTACTGGCCTGTTCCGTTTGTGGGCCAGATTCAGCCCGTGGTTACATTCGGCCCGTTTGTGGCCCGTTAACCCGTTGGGCTTTTTTCATAGCGTTATCAAATACGGCCTATTAACAACCCATTATGGTCCATGAATAGTACGACCCATGTTTGGCGAAATGATTATACGCCCATAGAAGGCCCATGGATCCTACGACCCATAGAAAACCAATGGATCCTACGACCTGTAGAAGGCCCATGGATCATACGACCCGTGGAAAGTCCATGGATCCTACGGCCCGTAGAAGGCCCATGGATCCTATGACCCGCAGGAGGCCCATGGTTACAACAGTCAGTGTGTTTCCATGATTATTGTGGCCTAGTTACGAAAAATAGGTTATTGTGGCCACTAGAAAAATGCGGAAAAAGAACTATAGTGACTACAAGCAAACAACTAAACAAGACAATAAGGAAATAAATAAGCAGGCAACTAACGCTAGCCTATTATAACTATTACACATATTACATCCACTGGGCATCAAAGTTCGCCACCAGTGCAAATATAGGGAACAAAGCAGCATATTACATACACTGGCCGTCAAAATTGGCCACCAGTGCAAATAAACGCGGTAGCAAAACAAGTCCATAACTGAAACAACTTCAGAAGAGCTCAAGAAACGTTATCCTGGGTATCCACCATGAAGGCAATAAGCTTAGCAAGCTTATTAGCTTTGTCCTGTTTGGCGCTAAAATCCTCCAAAGTTTGCTGTTGCACCAGAAAGTATGCATCTGAATGCTCCAAGGACTTCCACAGTCCTTCCGCTTCTTGTCGCAGCACAACTGATCGATGTCTTTCAGCTTGTAGCCGAGACTCAAGAAACCGAACTGATTTAGACAGTGAGTTTGAATAGCTTGTGCAAGCGGTAGTGGCTAGTAACTTGAACAGTAAACCAAGACAGGACTTTGGGGTTGTCTCACTATCTTCAAGATAGTTTTCCTTAGCTGTTTTATCAGTTTTGTTGGAGACCAACAAGGATGTCTCACGATCCTGAATCTTATATGCATTACTTCCTTTACCATTTCTTAATAAGGCACTCTTCCCCAATATTCTGTCAGCATTCTAAAAGAAGAAACAAGCAGACACATAACTGGTTTAGCATGTACTTATATGAAACTTATTTCGCTGAACCAGTTCATGAGTAAGGTGGACAAGATTAAACTACCAAGTCTTCTATTGCCATGTAGTACATTATAAAAGCATCAAACAAACATATATCTATGTCCTATGGTCACAACATTGTCTTGCCAAATCAAAATAGAGACACAGTTCAAATCATATCAGTTCAAGAGAAAGCAACACTGAAAGAATACAAAGCGTGGGAAACTACACAGCACAACAAGATTTCAGATGGGTACCACGGTCTACATGTACAACAACACCATTGGCCCTGTTATGATGCTAGTAATGTGCATGATATGAGAAGTAAACTGTATACACAATTGAAATTGAAATCAACAGAGCTATTTATAAGAGCAAACCTGTTAAAGAAACATGCGTAAACATACCTGTTGTGCCATTGGAGTTTCCATTGGATCGTTCAATTTAAAAATAAGTTTGTATGAGTAAATACAGTGATACAAGAGCAAAGCAGTATGCACGATAGCAATGGAATCTTAAACGAGAACAGTTATTCTTCAGGTTTAAGCACTTGTTCTACATGAACAGAGTATAGTAAGATGCAAGCATATAGTACTTAAAATAAAATGAGCTCATAGACCTTACCACATTCTTGGTTCGGGGCCAGTACAGAACAAGGCATTCCCAGTCATCGTCCAGTAAATGTGTCTTAGGAGAACGTAAGGGAATTTGATGAGTTTCTTTGCTAGTGAAGTATGTTTTCTTCAGGTAATTCCAATACTGCCACCAAGCATTCTTGAAGATAGCAGAGGTACTAGCACAGGTTACCTCATCCCGAGTTTCCAAAATCGATACTTCTCTATAGAGAAAAATGGGAAAATTTGCTGTATTATAACCATCATGGAGGTGGAATGTATGGGACAAAGCAAAGTAATTGCCATGAATAACATTACTTAAACATAACTCCTGGACAAACACCTGCAACTGGCATTTTCCTTCATCTTCAATATAATATTTCCATGATGGGAAGATATGCACATAGGATTTAACAACATCAAATGCGATAGATGCTAAACTATGAATGGCTGGTTGTGCTTCCTCCATAGGAATAGGTGTACTAGCTGGTGGAGTTGGGGTTCGCCGTGGTAGTACTGGCGCTTTGGGCACTGGAGCTGCCTTACTAACTGCTCTTGTTTGGGAGCTCTGTGGTGGAGATGGTGTTGTGTCAATAGGAACTGGGTTACTATCTGCTGGGGTTGGGGTTAGATTGGGTGAAGCTGGTTCTCTGTCAATCGTAGTAGGGGTAAAATCTGCAGGAGTCTGGGTTATGTGTGGTAGGGCTAGTTCTCGTGCATGTACAACCAGGGTGCTATCTCCACCTAGAGGTAGCACTGTTTTATTTGAGGACCGTGTTTTTACTCCGCTAGATACTGCCATCACCCGCTCCAATTCAAATGGCTGATAAACAGGAAACATAGTTGAATGTACAAACATTGTATGAGAGACAGATGCAATAGATAGTGTGGAAAAAAGAGGGCATTAAATAGTTGACATGTAATCCCTCCGTCCGGAAATACTTGTCATCAAAATGGATAAAAGGAGATGTATCTAGATGTATTTTAGTTCTAGATACATCCTTTTTTGTCCATTTTGATGACAAGTATTTTCGGACGGAGGGAGTATATTGTTTAACTAAAACGGATAGCATGACATAATTTCACATATATGATGTCTATCTAAACCGGATAGCGTAGCATAACATAATTCAAAGATATGATGACTAACTAAACAGGATTGCATGACATAATTCACATACATGTTATCTAAGTAATCAGGATCACATGATTTAATTCACATATGTGATTTGTATGCTAAGCATAGGGCATTCACATATATGATGTCTGAACTAAGAACATGGTGTTGAATATTGTGTATATGATGTCTAAACTATGCAATGCAAGACACCATATACATGATATGAGCAGTAGAACCATGCCAAGTTAGAGCATACACCTCGGTGGGGAAATATGACTGGTCATCTGTCTCTGAATCCATCTCTGAGGAGCTATCGGGACCCAGCAAGAGATTTGCTTCGACAAGTAGCACCGTCTGCTTTGAAGGCCTTGTTTTCACTCCAGATTTTTCCATCACCCACTCAAATGGCCGATTCACAGGAAGAGTAGTTTAATGTACAAACATTGTCAACAAATGGAAATGTAATGAAGAAAAGGATGGGCAAGATATCATTCAAATACATGATGCCTGGTTAAACAGGATGGCATTGCACATTTCACATATATTATGGCTGGCTAAAAGACATGAGACTGCATAATTCCCATATATGATATTGAAACTAAACAAGTGGCATTACATAACATGTTTAAACACTATTGCAGGATGCTGCTAATGCGACACTACGATCAGAGACCCTTCAAGAAACTTTGTGCGATGCAATAATCGCAAACAGTGCTGTATGAAAACCGTCAGAAATGATGCAAAATGTTTGCAATGAATGATACATCAAACACGGTTCAGATTATAGTTGTGTGTGCAATGAGGGGCATATAGTTGATCTATACAAACTGTTTGCGATCAGATAAAACAACAGAAAAGGGCAGCCAGATCAAGGTATGTGCGATATACGACATATAGTTCACTCCGATGAACCATTTGCGATGAGTGAGGTGAACACAAACGATTCGGCGTAACAAGATGTGTGTGATACCCGGTAAACATGTCGATAATCAGAATTGTGTGCGATCATTATAGACACCCCATACGTTTTTTGTGTGTGAACTGTGTGCTCATCAGGGGACATAGTTCAACAAACCAACCTGTTGGCGATAATGTAGAAGATCTCTATCAAATACATATTACTAACCGTCTGCGATGAGATTGATAGGATAAATAGAGATATATATACAGTCTGCTTAATTTAGTCCTTCTTCTTCTTGTTGTTATTGTTGGATGGCCCCGCGACATCGTCTTGGCGAGGATGCTTCTTGCCGATGACCGTTGGCTTTTCATCACCGCCGCCATCGTCATCACCGTTGCTGTCGTCCTCCTCCTCCTCCTTGTTCGACCATTTCTCCTCCTCATCATCGTCATCCTCTTGTTCGTCCTCCGACGGCTCCTCGTCCGTCTGGTTGTCGTCTGCCGACTCTGAAGGCGGCGTCCCTTCCATGAACCAGATATAATTGAGGTATGGGCTCGACGCCGGACTCATGGAAGACGAGCGGGATGATTCTGCTGTTGACCTACCATCGGGTGCCAAACTGTCGGCCGAGCTGTCGTTCTCGCTATCGCTCGACATGGATGCAGAGTGTGTGCCAGTGTGTAGCACGGCCTGCCGGGGATGATGAAGATGGTGGACACTTAAGCGGGGTATACAGAGAAGAGGAACTGCCAATTGAAGCGGGGATTGAAGCGGGGGTTGACGTATTATCTAACCGCTGATATAATCAACCGCAATTATTTGTACCCAGTCGCTCCAAATTCCCAGGGTTGTTGATACGTCTCCAACGTATCTATAATTTTTGATTGTTCCATGCTATATTATCTTCTGTTTTGGACATTATTGGGCTTTATTATACACTTTTATATTATTTTTGGGACTAACCAATTAACCGGAGGCCCAACCCAGAATTGTTAATTTTTTTTGCCTATTTTAGGGTTTCACAGAAAAAGAATATCAAACGGAGTCCAAACGGAATGAAACCTTCGGGAACGTGATTTTCGGAACGAACATGATCCAGAGGACTTGGACCCTACGTCAAGAAATCAACCAGGAGGCCATGAGGTAGGGGGGCGCGCCTACCCCCCTGGGCGCGCCCTCCACCCTCGTGGGCCCCCTGTTGCTCCACCGACATACTCCTTCCTCCCATATATACCTACGTACCCCCAAACTACCAGATACGGAGCCAAAACCCTAATTCCACCGCCGTAACTTTCTGTATCCACGAGATCCCATCTTGGGGCCTGTTCCGGAGCTCCACTGGATGGGGCATCGATCACGGAGGGCTTCTACATCAACACCATAGCCCTTCCGATGAAGTGTGAGTAGTTTACCTCAGACCTACGGGCCCATAGTTATTAGCTAGATGGCTTCTTCTCACTTTGTGGATCTCAATACGAAGTTCTCCCCCTCTCTTGTGGAGATCTATTCGATGTAATCTTCTTTTGCGGTGTGTTTGTTGAGACCGATGAATTGTGGGTTTATGACCAAGTTTATCTATGAACAATATTTGAATATTATCTGAATTCTTTTATATATGATTGGTTATCTTTGTGAGTCTCTTCGAATTATCAGTTTGGTTTGGCCTACTAGATTGATCTTTCTTGGAATGGGAGAAGTGCTTAGCTTTGGGTTCAATCTTGCGGCGTCCTTTCCCAGTGACAGTAGGGGCAGCAAGGCACGTATTGTATTGTTGCCATCGAGGATAACAAGATGGGGTTTATTTCGTATTGCATGAGTTTATCCCTCTACATCTTGTCATCTTGCTTAAAGCGTTACTTTGTTCTCCTGAACTTAATACTCTAGATGTATGCTGGATAGTGGTCGATGTGTGGAGTAATAGTAGTAGATGCAGGCAGGAGTCGGTCTACTTGTCTCGGATGTGATGCCTATATACATGATCATACCTAGATATTCTCATAATTATGCTCAATTCTGTCAATTGCTCAACAATAATTTGTTTACCCGCCGTGAATACTTATGCTCTCTAGAGAAGCCACTAGTGAAACCTATGGCCCCCGGGTATATCTTCCATCATGTTAATCTTCCAATACTTAGTTATTTTTATTTCCTTTTATTTTACTTTGCATCTTTATCATAAAAATACCAAAAATATTATCTTATCATATCTATCAGATCTCACTCTCATAAGTGACCGTGTAGGGATTGACAACCCCTTATCGTGTTCGTTGCGATGATTTATTTGTTTGTGTAGGTACGAGGGACTCGTGCATGGCCTCCTACTGGATTGATACCTTGGTTCTCAAAAACTGAAGGAAATACTTATGCTAGTCTGCTGCATCACCCTTTCCTCTTCAAGGGAAAACCAACGTAAGTACTCAAGAAGTAGCAGTTGCGCAGGACTCCTATTGGCTATTTGGCTGGTTTCCTTTTTCAGGACAAAAATAAGGAACGACTTTTGGGATTACGCACCGGTACCGGTATGAACGGAGTAGGACAGTTGACAAGCAATACATATCCAAGCTATGGTGTCTTGCAGGGGCAAAGCATTTGAGTAATGTAGTGCCACGAGAGTAATGTGTTGTAATTCGGCTTTTTGGCCAAAACCTCTAAACCTTCTTCTTAATCAATGAAAGTGGCAAATCGTTTGCCCAGTTTCAAAAAAAATATTTGAGCTCTTCTTATTGATAAAGCCAGTAATAATCAAACTAGAAAGGAAAAGAAAAAAGACAAAGAAAAATATCTACACGAATATTCGCGTAACATCAATGTCATAGGACCTAGATGTGCATTACCTAGAGCACATCTAGATGTGCTTTAGCAATGCTGTCAAACAAAAACCCTAGTCATCATTGCAAACAACACATAGAACATGGATAATGCGACAACCACAACTACACATGCTAGTTCCTTCTTGTCTCTTGCTTTCATCTGTTTTTCGTGTGATTGATTCTTTCTTGCTTCATCGTACTGACTGTATATTCCAGGTCAGCCAATTTCTTCTTCAGCTTTATGTTATCTTCTGCGAGCTTGGTGATAAAACTCCGAGCCCTGCCATGCCATTCTTCATCCAGCCAGTTAACAAAGGCACAAGCCTCATAACCCTGCCAATGTTAAATAGTATTCTGGATGAGCGGTGGCATTAACTGAAGTAAAATGATGAACTTAATTAGCACTAACCTATAAGGGGAAACTGAGAAACCGCCTGCCAATGTCTATTCCCTCCGTGCATACACGTCAAGCGGGACTGTGCCCGTGCACACAACTCAGCTTTTGGTACTTTTCGGTGGTGCAAAACTCGGAGTCGAACTCGTGTTGCGGGAGTCTGGAGTCAAGCTCCGAATCCGGCAGTAGATCGCTTTCCTGGGAGGGGGGTGGGGGGTCATTCAGGATAGATTCAGCAAGGATCTATACTTTGGACATGCTAAAAAAGATCGGGATAGATTGGAACCTGACAGGACGATTCGGATCCATAGTACACCTGCCTTCTGATGACCTTAGGCAAATGCTTGGCGGCGATACGAGCAGGAGCAGCCGCACCAAAACCATCAGCACCACTCGTCTGCATTCCCCCAATGTTAGCGCCACACAAGGGAATTTGGAGGCTATGTAGGGATTTGGGGCAAATGGGGAAACTATGGAGATAAGCTAACGGTCGGGAACTACTAATGGCACTATATATATGTTGTATGTGACACACTGTTTGTACATGTCGTTTGTGTTGGGTATTACAACGTCACACAAGATTTCCTCACCAAATCATGTGAGAAGACAACGTAGGTTAGACATGGTTGCCGTTACATAACCGTATGTGATGTACTACCCTGTCCATATAATTGAGTTACGGTGAGATACCGTGTAAACAGGCGCTCCGCGGATATCCATAAAAAAACAGCCGCTCTGCATATAGAGATGGCGGCGGCGGCCTAGGCAGCGGCTACCAGAGAAGTGGTCAATCCTCGGTTGATGGGCGGTGGCGGCGTCATAGGAGGTCAATCCTCGGTTTGTGGCGGGAGATAGGAGGAGCTCAACCATCCAGGTCGGCGGCGTGATTCGAGCACATCCATCGCGGTCGATGGCGGGATAGTGGAGGTCTAACTTCAAGCGGCAACTTCACTAAGCTTTGCTCCTCGACCCTGCTGTCTCGGCGTGCTGCCACATCGCGCTTGTCTATCTGCTGGGTGGAGGTCGCCGCACGGCTAACTAATTAAGGTATTCTTTTCATGAGTGGCTTAATTAAGGTATTCGATTCCTAAGTGTAGTGTTGTCCTAGTACTCTGCGTGTAAATTTTTTGGCCATTAATTTTTGTCATTGCATGTCTGGACAACAACATGGAGCGCCCACAATAATTATTAAAATAAAACCTTGTGATTTATGCACGCATCTCTGGGCAACAGTTAATCCGTGTATTAATGTTGTTGTTTTGTTTCAACTACCATTCGTCTGCTGCAGATGGAACAATCTCGATGGATGAAGAATCAAAAAATAGCAGATTTTATCAGTGGCGTGACAGAGTTCATGAATTTGGATGAAAGTACAAAGAGGAGTATTGGTGACGCGGATTACATCCTGTGTCCATGTACTGATTGTGCCAATACAGAGTCACATGAAGTTGCAGATGTCCAAATGCACTTAGTCTCTAGGGGGTTCATGGATGGATATACACGTTGGACCAGACACGGTGAAGAGGAGGTCATGGATGAAGATACCCAGGGCAGCGAGATGCAAACCCTGATCAGTGTCACATGGATGTTGAATCTAACATCGGGGCAGAGGCGTCAAGCTACCAATGGAACACCGGAAAGCCGAAACGCCCATTGGAAAACCAAGAGACATCCACGCAGATGACGACGATCTTGATATGCCAGATTTTGCTGCTATGATTGTAGATTTCAAGGGCCTAGAAAAGAATATGATTTGGTACAAGGATCTGCCAACCATTGATGCAGACTCCAAGAAAGAATTGTATCCAGGTTGCAAAAAGAAATATTCTAGGTTGAGTGCCACCCTGGCGCTTCTTAGATTTAAAGCAGCAAGTAGTCTATCAAACAAGGGCTTCACAGAGATCTTAGGTATTTTCAAAGATATCTTCCGGAAGATAATGTGCTCCCTAGAAGCACGAATAAAGCGAAGAAAATTGTTTTCCCATTGGAACTTGAAGTACAGAAGATACACGCTTGTGTGAATGATTGTATATTGTACCATGGTGAGTACAAAGATTTCTGTGCATGTCCCACATGCAAGCATGCACGATACAAGCGCAGGAGAGCAAAGGACAAGTACAAATTGGATGAAAATATCAAGACAGGAATCGTTCAAGGTTTTTTGGTACTTGCCTTTAATTCGAAGGTTGAGGCATTTGTTTGCAAACCCTAGAGAGGCAAAGAGGTTGCGGTGGCATCATGATGAGCGAATTGCGGATAGGTTTATGAGGCACCCAAAAGATGCGGCTCAGTGGGAATTAATCGACAACAAGTTTGAAAAATTTCCCAAGGATCCTAGAAGTATAAGGGCCGGGGAGTGTACTGATGGGATGAATCCTTTTGGTGATATGAGCACCAGTCACAGCACATGGTCGGTGCTTCTGTGCATATATAACCTAGCTCCTTGGTTGTGTATGAAGAAAAAATACATTATGATGTCAATGATTATCCAAGGCCCGAAGCAACCTGGAAATGACATCGACATTTACTTTCAGCTACTGGTAGAAGAACTGCTGACAGTGTGGATAGATGTGCCTGCTGTAAATGTTATGATGCTTACAGAAAGGAGATTCTTGATCTACATGCGATGCTGGTGCACACCATTCAAGATATGCCGGCATTAGGCAACACATCGGGGCAGAAAACAAGGGGAGATGTAGGGTGTGTCACATGCATGGATAGGACAGCTAGCAGAAGACTTCCCAACTCGCGCAAAACAGTGTATTTGCGCCATTGTAGGTTCTAGCGGATGAATCACCCATACCGAAAGATGAAAGCTGAATTTGATGGTACGACAGAGGCAGGTGTGGCCCCAAGACCCTATGACAGGGAGGTGGTGCACAACATGGCTAAAAAATTAATGCTGTGCTTGGCAAGAACCACCCTTTGACGGTGAAACTAACACCCAAGGATCAAGTGTTTAAGAAGAAATTGGTGTTCTAGAATTTACCTTACTGGGAGATTCTACGTGTATGTCACTGCATCGATGTCATGCATGTAGAGAAGAACGTATGTGAAAGCATCCTTGGTACACTGCTCAAGATTAAAGGTAAAAGAAAGGATTATGATGGTTCACGGCTGGATATGCTTGCTGATCAATCACAACGCAAGAGTGAAGTAGAAGATGTTGACAAATTCATCAAAGCTCACCAGAGTTACAATTTCAGTACAAAGCAATACAGTTCTTCACCTATTTGTTGTCAGTTAAGACACCCTCTTCCTACTACGCAAACATCAGAAGTCTCGTGGATGTGAGCTCAGGTAAAATGAAGTTGGGACACATGAAGTCACATGATTGCCACGCAATGTTGACAGAAATCCTCTCGGTGGCCATCAGTAATCTGATGGACAAATATATAAGAAACACACTCATTAACCTCTGTGATTTCTTCAACAAACTATGGCAGAAAGTTGTAGATCCTGAAGAGTTGGATAATATGCAAGATGATATTGCAAGAATATTGTCCAACCTAGAGATGTTTTTCCCACCGTCATTCTTTGATGTCATGGTCCATCTCACTGTGCACCTTGTCGACGAGATAAAGTATTGTGGTCCTGTGTTTCTTCGTAACATGTATCCCTTCGAGTGGTTCATGGGAATACTGAAGCGCTTTTGTCGGAACCGAAACCATCCAGAGGCAAGCATCCTACAAGGTTATACCGCGGAGGAGTTGGTTGATATTTGCACCGAATAGATGAAACAAAGACCTATAGGTTTGCCCCTCTCTTGCCATGAGGGAAGGCCGAAAGGTAAGCCGGTCCTTGCTGGCATGCAAATGGCTGCACCCGAAGAATTGGCAGAGAAAGCCCATTTGACGGTACTGCTATACAGCCCAGTTCTCATCGCTTATGCCGAAGAACACTTGGCAGAGATACACCAAAGCTTCTTACCAATGGTGCCTTCATCAGAAGTGGAGATGAAGGAGCACACTAAGAAGTACGCCGAATGGCTGAAGAATCGTTTGGCACAAGGATCCATCTATGACATTGCTACGTGGTTGGTACAAAAGCCATCACCTACGGTGTTGACGTACCAAGCATATGACATAAATGGATACACGTTCTACACTGAGGAACGTGATAAGAAGACCTCGTATCAGAATAGCTCTGTTCGAATAGAATGCATGACTGTAAATGAAGCTGATAAAAGGGTATACTATGGAACCATGAAAGAGATTTGGGAGCTTGACTATGTGAAAGTTAAGGTGGCATTATTCAGGTGCACATGGATCCCTCTTGGTTAGGTAAGGATAGATGAGTACATGAAGACCTGTGTTAACAGGACAACCATGGCATATCACGCGGACCCATTCATTCTTGCCAGCGATGCTACCCAGATTTTCTTTGTGGAGGACCCCTTGGATAAGAACGACCATTTAGCGATGCATTGGAAGAGAAGGGTACTGGGTGTCGACGATGTTGCCGATCAGGACGAGTACGATGAATTTGATGAGTTTCCAGCCAAGGGATCGCACACCAGTGCAACAGAGAAGCGTAAAATCATCAAAACCCCCAAGTTCATTCGGGGTCAACTTAATGATCCCAGTTCCCCCATGTACATGGGAATTAAGCTGTAAGACTAGTCTTTATGCCTACCCTGCAACTTAATTCGTTCAATTTAGAACTGTCATGCGTACTGAATTTGTGAGTTATGCCCAATTTTCTGTTGATGTAAGAACCGTTAATATGTTGACCTTGATATGCTGTCAGCTCAGGCAATGAACATGAACTGTTTTTTGTTGTTGTTATTATTATTATTATATCCTAGAGGTAGCACACTCAATCGATCTCACTATAGTATGTGTGAACAAAAATATGCAATCTGGTTTGCAAATAGCACACGGTACGTTGATGAAAGCCGTGTGCCGATGTCGGAGTAATAGGCCACGGGTAGGCCAACCCGAAGCCCATAACCTTTCAAGACATCGGGGCAGGCTGCGCCCCTCAAGACCACAGGGCGAAGAGCCGCCTCCTGGGGAGTCTACGGCAAGGCGGCCAACTACCCGCTCACGGCCGAGTCCTAGGGGAGACTTCCAGAGAAGCCGGCTTTGGGGAGTTGGCCGGCGACTCCAACAAACCGTGACCTCATCGAGGGGGACTGGGCAGGGGCGTAGCTACAATGAAGCCCACTCACCGCCCCTTACCAAGGGCAGGCATGGCTACAACGCGCCGTACTAGGGAAGATCTCCCTACGGTGGGGCACTATTGCCCAGCCAGCCAAGACATCAGCATCACTGTACCTGGTCCTGCGCCCACGACGGCTTGTCTGTACGGCCTGGAGGCAGCGGGGCCCACCATTCAGCGAGACCTTGGGAGACGGCGGGAGAACTGCCAGTCGAACCCGTCGGGAGTCGGCCCGGGGGAGTCGGCCGAGCCCTCCCTCGGGGCCCACGCGCCATTAATCAAGAAGAGATGGGGAGTGGCCACAGTGATCGCCCGCCAGGCGGCGGGGCTGTTGCTGTGACCCCATGACCGAGCTTGCGTCATCAGGAGCACAACTACAGTAATCAGCAGTCGGCAAGACCCACCCGCGGCGGACGCGGCCTGTCGGCTCCGTACCAGACCAGTCGGCAGGGCCCACCAGTCGGCGGAGAAGCCGGAGGTTGGAGGCACTGACAGTTGGGGCTGCACCCAGTCGAATTACCATTGTACCCCTGGGGGGTAGGCCTATATAAACCCCCCAGGGCACCCATGCAAAGGGTTGGATCCCAGTAGTTCTATACCACACCAGATAGAGGGAGAGAGCTAGCCTTGCCCTCTCCCACCACCAGACCCAGCTCAAGGAGCAACCTTGTAAACACTTGACCATAGTGATCATGCGGAGACCCCGCAGAGCAACAGTAGGGGTGTTATCTCCCCGGAGAGCCCCGAAGCCGGGTAAGATTTGCCGGCGTGCATGTCTTCGCCTCATCCTGTTCCCAGGCATCGGCGACGTTCTACTCGCCCCCACCATGATAAGCCATCCGTGGGCATATGTCACACCAAACCCCCGACATTTGGCGCCCACCGTGGGGCCTGGTGCACCGCCGTCCGGAGATCTGTTCTGGACGGGAACCCTTTTCCTCCCTGGCGAGCGCAGCCAGCCAGGCACGCCAGATGAAGTTTGCGTCGACGCGCTGCGCGGTGTTGAGATCGCCTGCACCGCTAGCTCCTTGGCCGAACTTGTCGGCGAGGTCCGCCTCTCCGACGAACCTGCATCCGACGCAGGCGCAGGCGGCCCCGAAAACCTCCTCGCGGGCCTCCTCGATCAACTCCACGTTTCCGGCGAGCCTGTCGTAGACTTGGAGTCCGTAGGCTCCACCGACCCGATGCTGGTCGACTCCGACACCGTGTCGGTCGTCGCGTTCCCCACCAACGTGGTGGTCTACGACGAACCTCTCCCCCACACAGAGAGCGACGGAAGCACCATCACTAAGGTACTGGTCATCAGTCATGACGAGTCCCCTGGCGGAGGGGCGCCCGACTCACTCGGCGCGGCGCTGCAAGACCTAGCTGCGCCCATTCCGGAAGATGCTGACACAGAGACGTTAGAAGCGCGCCGCCTTCAGCTTGTTGAAGGCGCGAAGAAGCTGGCCAGCATGAGACGCTTGTCAGAAGCTTACCAGCGGGAGATGGATCGCGCTGTTGGCGGCTTGCCGGCCCCGGCAGGGCCCAACCGCCTTGGCACGGTTCAGCAGCGCGGCGTAGCCATCGCCAGCCTGTTTGGGGCTAGCCGCCCCGTGTATGCCACGCCAGCGGAGAACATCCGAGCCGCCCAGGCAGCGGCAGATGAGCTGGACAATTTCGAGGGTGAATAGCGCCACCTCATGATGGAGCGAGTCCAGCGGCTCCTCGACGCGGCCGCTGCGCAGAACGAGGCCGGCTGCCGCACGGAGGCACCGCAGCGGCCAAACGACGACCCGCGCCGAGATCAAGGTGCGACGTCTCGGACGCCGACTGGCGGTGCCCGAGGAAGAAAGGACAAGGAGCCGGCTATCAACCACAGTCGAACTCGGATTACCATAGAGCGCGACCGAGACGGCCGCCCGAGAGCAGTGGAACGACGGGACGACTGTCCGCCTCCTCCTCCCCGCAAGGAGAGGCAAGTCTCCCCACCGCCTGTTGACCATCCGACTCTCGGTGACCGCCTTGGCCGCCGAGAGGGAGTTGGAGAGAATGACGCCCGCCACCAGATCGACCGACTTCATCGGTCCCTGGAGCTGGAAGAAGAAGATGAGCTGGGTCTGCCTTGTTTCGGGCCCCGCATTCGGGACGAGCCCTTTCCCAAAGGGTTCACGCTCCCAAGAGACACGCCCAAGTACACCGGCTCCGTGAAGCCGGAAGACTGGCTAGTCGACTACTTCATGGCTGTCAGCATAGCAAACGGCAACAAGCGTGTCGCCGTAAAGTACGTTCCCGCTCATGCTCCAGGGCACAGCCCGGACATGGCTGAACAGCCTAAAGCCCCGCAGCATCAATAGCTGGGTCGACTTCACTGAAGCATTCGTCCGCAACTTCACCAGCATGTACAAGCGCCCTCCCAAGCCTCGCCAGCTCTCCTTGTGCATGCAAGGTCCTGACGAGTCGACTCGCGACTACCTCACGCGTTGGGTTGAGCTCTGGAACTCCTGCAAGGGCGTGCACGAGGTGCAGGCCATCGAGTACTTCACAGCCGGGTGCCGAGAAGGCACCCTCCTCAAGCACAAGCTCCTCTGCGACGAGCCAGAAACCCTCGACGAGCTGCTGATCATAGCGGACAAGTATGCTACGGCTGACTCCTCCATGAAGACGGAAATTCAAATCAGCACGACTGGCAAAGTAGCTCCTCCGGCTCCAAGAACTCCGGCGGCAGACGCCGGCCGGTGACAACAGCAGGGCGACAACAAGCGCAAGGCCCCGCAGCCGGCTTCCAGCAGCCGGCAGGTCGCGACCGTTGAAGCCCAGCAGCCAGAAGAGCAGCCTCCGCCCAAGCGGCAGAAAGGCGGCAAGCCAAACTGGTTGCCGGCCTTCTCCTACGAGCAGACCTTGGATGGACCTTGCAAGTTCCACAGCGGCGCAAAGCCGTCGAATCACACCACCCGGAAGTGCCACTGGCTCACCAGGATCGCCAAGGGAGACGGCCTCCTGCCACCCCCGCCTGCTGGGCAGCCGCCTCCGCCTCCGCCTCCGCCCCAGCAGCCGGCAGTCAGGCCAGTCGGCGCAGTACAAGACGAATACCCTGAAGAGCACGGAGCCTACGTGGTGTTCACCAGTGTGGCTGATGATCGACGCAGCAGGCGGCTGCAGCGACAAAAAGGTGAACGCAGTAGCCTCAGAGACGCCAGAGTTCATGCACTGGTCTGAGAGGCCCATCAGCTGGAGCAGGGCTGACCACCCAGAAGTGATGCCGAGTCCGGGCTCCTACGCCTTGGTCCTGGACGCCACCTTTGCCATGGACAAATGGGCCGCGCGTTTCTCGCGAGTTCTGATAGATGGGGTTGCAGCATCAACATCCTGTAGAAGGACACCATGGAGAAGTTAGGAATCAAGCAGAGACAGCTTCAGAACAGCCGGACTGTGTTCCACGGCATTGTTCCTGGGCTTTCCTGCTCACCAATCGGCAAGATCCTGATTGACGTCCTCTTTGGGGACAAAGATCACTTTCGAGGAGAGTTTGTTTGGTTTGAGGTAGTGGACCTTGAGAGCCCATACCATGCGCTACTTGGCCGGCCCGCCTTGGCCAAGTTCATGGCGGTGCCCCACTATGCCTACCACAAGATGAAGATGCCCAGTTCCAGGGGAATTCTGACTGTGGCCGGCGACTACCGGAAGTCATCCGCTTGCGCGGCCGAGAGCAGTCGGCTGGCCGAGTCCCTGGTGATTGCAGCCGAGAAGCGACTCCTTGAGCGAGTTGTGGTGATGGCCGGCAAGCAGTCGGAGATATCGCTCGACCCGAAGGAGTCGGAAGCCGAAGGTTCGTTCAAGCCGGCCAAAGAGACAAAGAAGATACCCTTGGATCCGGAGCACCCAGAGAGGTACGCCGTCGTAGGTGCAAACCTCGACAGCAAATAGGAAGGCGAGCTCGTCGATTTCCTCTGTGAGAATTGGGACATCTTTGCATGGTCTCCCAAGGACATGCCAGGTGTACCGACGGATTTTGCCGAGCACAAGTTACACGTTCGATCTGATGCGAAGCCGGTCAGGCAGCCCCTGCGCCGCTTATCAGAAGAGAAGAGAGGAGTTGTCGGAGAAGAGATAGCCTGACTCCTAGCATCCGGCTTCATTATGGAAGTTTTCTTCTCGGAGTGGCTGGCAAATCCGGTCCTGGTGCTAAAGAAGAACAAGCAATGGCAAATGTGTATTGACTACACGAGCCTCAACAAGCCTACCCCAAGGAACCGTTTGCTCTACCGAGAATTGATCAGGTGATAGACTCCACAGCCGGATGCGAGCTCTTGAGTTTCTTGGATGCGTACTCAGGATATCACCAGATCAAGCTGAATCCGGTTGACAGATTAAAGACCGCCTTCATCACGCTGTTTGGAGCATTCTGCTACCTCACCATGACGTTCGGCTTGATGAATGCCGGTGCCACCTTTCAGCATTGCATGCAGAAGTGCCTCCTCAAGCAGCTTGGCAGGAACGCCCACGTTTATGTGGATGACGTGGTGGTGAAGACGGAAAAGCGAGGAACATTGCTGGAAGACCTCAAGGAGACCTTTGAGAACCTGCGCCGGTTCCAGATCAAGCTCAACCCCGAGAAGTGTGTCTTCGGAGTACCAGCCGGCCAGCTGCTAGGTTTCCTAGTCTCTGAACGCGGCATAGAATGCAACCCAGTAAAAATCAAGGCCATCGAGAGAATGGAGGTACCTAGCCGACTGCTGGATGTGCAGAAGTTCACCGGCTGCTTGGTGTCCATCAGCCGATTCATCAGTCGGCTGGGCGAGAAAGCTCTCCCCTTATACCAACTCATGAAGAAGACCACTTTTTTCGAGTGGAACCAAAAGGCGGACGAAGCTTTCCACCAGTTGAAGAAGATGCTGACTACTCCACCCGTCCTGGCGGCTCCGACTCCCAAGGAACCTATGCTCCTGTACATCGCCGCCACCAGCCGAGTAGTCAGCACAGTCATTGTAGTAGAGCGCAAGGAGGAAGGCAAGGCGCTACCTGTCCAAAGACCAGTATATTACCTGAGCGAGGTACTGTCGACCTCCAAGCAGAACTACCCCCACTACCAGAAGATGTGCTATGGCGTCCACTTTCTTGCCAAGAAATTGAAGCCTTACTTTCAAGAGCATCCAATCACGGTGGTCTGCACGGCTCCACTTGCCGAGATCATCGGTAGCCGAGATGCCTCTGGTCGAGTGGCCAAGTGGGGCATAGAGCTGGCTCCTTACACCATCTACTACCAGCCCCGCACCACCATCAAATCACAAGCACTGGCTGACTTCCTCGTCGACTGGGCCGAGACCCAGTACCTGCCTCCAGCGCCTAACTCCACCCATTGGCGGATGCACTTCGACGGCTCCAAGATGCGCACCGGCTTGGGAGCCGGCGTCGTCCTCACCTCTCCCAAAGGCGACAAGCTCAAATATGCACTGCAAATCCATTTTGCCACCTCCAACAACGTGGCCGAGTACGAGGCGCTCATTCACGGGCTCCGGCTTGCCAAAGAACTTGGCATCCACCGGATCTTGTGTTATGGCGACTCGGACTTAGTGGTCCAGCAGTCATCTGACGACTGGGACGCGAAAGACGCAAACATGGCGAGCTACCGTTTCCTCGTGCAGCAACTCAGCGGGTATTTCGAAGGGTGCGAGTTCCTCCATGTGCCAAGAAACAACAATGACCAAGCAGACGCATTGGCACGAATCGGCTCTACCCGCCAAGCAATACCATGTGGCGTCGCCCTTCAACGCCTCCTCAAGCCGTCTGTCAAGCTTTCACCAGAATCAGACTCCATTTTTGTGCCGGCTCCTCCCGAAGACGGCAGATCCGACTCCAGAGTTCCAGCAGTCGGAACGGGGACTTTGGCGGGCGACTCCAAAGCTACCATAGTCGAGCCCGGCCCGGGGACTGCGGTGACGGACTCGAAGATTCCAGAACTCGGCCCAAGGACCGAGCCAGTCGGCCTGGGGACTTCATCAGCGTAGCAAGCGGCTGTTGACTCCAGCCCGCCGCCTCCCAACCCAGCCGCCCTTGTCCAAGTCGCAGTTCTGGTAGTCGAAGAAATAGCAGCACCCTCATGGGCCCATCCCATCCTCAAATTCCTGGTGAACAAAGAGCTACCAACTGATGAGACCTCAGCTCGACAAGTGCAACACCGGGTAGCAGCCTATACCATAATCAACAGAGAGCTGGTCAGGCTCAGCGTCACTGGTGTCTACCAGGGCTGCGTAGAGCCAGAGCAAGGCCAGGCGATCATCAAAGACATCCATCAAGGCGAATGTGGCCACCATGCGGCTTCAAGAGCACTCGTTGCCAAAGCTTTTTGGCACAGTTTCTTTTGGCCGACTGCCTTGGAAGAGGCCAAGGAGTTGGTCCAAAAATGCAAAGGGTGCCAGAAGTTCAGCTCCAAGCCGCACCAGCCGACTTCCGCGCTTAAGACCATCCCCATTGCTTGGCCTTTCGCAGTTTGGGGTCTAGACATGGTGGGACCATTCAAAACAGCACGAGGTGGCCTAACTCACCTACTTGTCGCAGTGGACAAGTTCACCAAGTGGGTGGAAGTGAAGCCAATTAAGAAACTGAACGGTCCGACTGCCGTGACCTTCATCACTGATATCACAATTTGGTATGGCATACCACACAGCATCATCACTAACAACGGCACAAATTTTGCCAAAGGCACCTTGGCCCGTTTTTGCGCAACACAGGGCAGCCGACTGGACCTAGCGTCCGTCGCCCACCCGCAGTCAAACAGCCAAGTGGAGCGAGCAAACAGCCTCATCCTGTCCGGCATCAAGCCTCGGTTGATCGAGCCTCTGGAGCGCTCGGCTGGCTGCTGGCTCGATGATCTGCCAGCCGTCCTCTGGAGTCTGCGCACGACTCCAAACAAGTCAACCGGCTTCACGCCCTTCTTTCTCGTCTACGGTGCCGAAGCCATCATCCCAACGGACATAGAGTTCGACTCCCCACGAGTCACCATGTACACTGAGGAGGAAGCATAAGAAGCACGACAAGACGGCGTCGATTTGCTGGAAGAGGGCCGGCTGTTGGCACTCAGCCAGTCCAGCATCTACCAGCAGAGCCTGCGCCGATACCACAACAGGAAGGTCAGGCCAAGATCTTTCCAAGAAGGCGACCTTGTACTCCGGCTGGTCCAGTGAACAGCCGGCCAGCACAAGCTGTCGCCGCCTTGGGAAGGCCCTTTCATCATCAACAAAGTACTAGGAAACGACTCCTACTAACTAATTGACGCTCAGAAGCCCCGAGCACGCAAGAGGGACGACTTCGGCAAGGAGACAGAGCGGCCATGGAATGCAAATCTTCTCCGAAGATTTTACAGTTGATGCAGTATGTACCACTCTACCTTTTGTATTAAAGTACCAAGACTTCGGGCCCCCCGAGACGAGCTCCGGGACTGCCCTCTTTTGTCTTTATGATAAAAATTATGCCTACAAGTATGTTGCTCTTTGTCATGCCGCTTGGCACCGGGCTCGACAAGTCGGCCCGGGGACTTGCCGCCTTGCACTATGAAATGCTTCCTGCAGCCGGACAAGTAGTGTGTAACACCTAAGCCGTCTTCTGTTAGAAGCCGCAGCTCGCAGGGCGACTGTACGGTGGGCAGAGGTAATGTAGAATGGGTGCTCGCACGAAAAATGGCTAAGGACTCAAAGCGTAAAACATAGCTCAAGACGGCTTCCAGGCTTTCTCGCAAACTGACTCTCGGACGGTCGGATTGTCGTTTTCTATCCAATTTGCTCAAACAATCTTGAAATCGGCTAAGTACATACTTTCCCAAAGTAGCCTAGCACTTGACCCAGCAACAGTCCGCAGAAGCGGCTGTCCGATTGGCAAGACAGGCAACTAAGAGAAAGCAGCAAAGGAAAACAGCCAAAAGAACAATGAGCAAGAAAAGATATATATATATATATATATATATATATATATATATATATATATATATATATATATATAACATAGGCCCTTGGCCGAATTGTCGAGTAGAGATTCAAAATACACCCCGCGGGTGGAATTGTGCGAATTAACAAGTTCTTCAAAAGACTACTGAAGCAGATAAAACAAAAGACACAGCGGCAGCTTAGGAGACAGCAGACGGATTCGGGGGGTCGGAGGAGGCGCCAACGTCAGGCGTCGGGGCGGTCGGCCGGCTAGTCTCGGCTTGATCGCCTCCGGTAGCAGTCGGGTCGGTCGCACGCGGCTCGTTGCTGGAGACGCGGTCGGGCTGAGGCTGGCCGTCTGCTCCGTCTTCTGGTGCCTCCGCCTCGCCCTCATCCTCCGCCTCGTCCTCCTCCTCGACGCTAGAGCCAATCACCTCCGCCGAGTCTGGGTTCATCCCAAACCACTCCGGCGGTACCTCCTCGCCGTCTTCAGACCACTCGGGGACGAAGATGCTCGTGTCGGTGTACTCGGCGATCGCTGCAACACGCTTGACGAGGGCGTCTTCCACAGCCGCCAGCTCCGGCTGGGCCTCCGACCGAAGCATGGCCAACCGATCTAGATCCAGCACCGGGTACCACGCCTTGACGAACTCCAAGGCTCGGCGCGCTCCAGCCCGGGCCAAAGAGCCCATCCAGGCCTCGAGGCGACCAACCGCGACCTCCAACCAGTTGGCCGTCAGGCTGGGGGTGCGCGGAGCCTGCATATCTGACCAAAGGGTGGAAATCTCCTGGGCACCGACGCGCTGAAGCCGGCGCAGCATCCGGTGAGCCGGCCGAAGGCGAGCCTCGATGCTCAAGATGTGCTCATCAAGAGTCCAGGGGGCATCGGCGGCGATCTCCGCACCCTCCGCCCTCCGACTTTCGTGATCGGCCTCGATGGCTTGGATAGCAGCCTTCGACTGCCCAGGGAAGAAGTCTGCAAAAGACACGAAGAAACGAAGAAGCAAGTCAAAAACCAGGAATCGGGATGATCTAAGTCGGCAGCTCGAAGAAAGAAAATAAAGAGACTCACCATCAACGATGTCTTCAATCTCGTGGAAGCCGGAGGATAGCAGCGCCTCCTTGTCAGACAAGGAGGAGCGCTCGCTCGCGAACTCGGCCAAGAGGGCGGTTTCCGTCTCCTCCGCCTCCCGCTGCGACTTCGCAATCAGCTCCTTTTTCTCCGCCAACTGAGTGGCCAGCAGATCGCGCTCTGTGGCGAGCCTGCTGCACTCCTCCCCTTTGGCGAGCAGGGCGGAGTTGGCTTCGCTCAGCTGCTATTGAAGAGCAGCATTGGCTCCTGAAGGAAAGAAAGAAAGACAACAGTCATCAATAAAGAAGGTCGCCGGGGAGATCCGGCCCGACTGCTCAGCAGTCGGCCCGAATCTCGGGGACTACAGCCCGCGGGTGCGCTAGCGCGGCCCCGCAGAGAAGAAAAAAGAGGGAAGGACTTATGCCAGCTCTCTGCCAACTCGGCGGTCCGCTTGCCCAGCTCTTCAACATTACGGTTGAAGGCAGTGACGCGGAGGTTGTGGTGATCCTGCAACAAGCATTTCAGACAAAGTTAGTACCCAGAAGTTCATCAATTGGAGTTCCGGGCCGCCTGCTCAGCAGCCGGCCCGAAACTTGGGGACTACACCCAGTGGGTGCGCTGGCGCGCCCCCACAGAGAGGAACAAGAAAAACAAAGGCCCAAAGAAAAGACATACCCGGACGGCTGCCCGCGACGCTAGGAATGCCTTGGTGCAGCTCTGGAGGGCGTCGCCCTCAGCGCGGAGCTTCGCCTGGACGTCCAGGAGCGCCCGGTTCAATGACCCTGTGCCGCCTCCCCGCACCCACCCAACAGGTGCGGCGTTCGTCGCTTCGGCGTCTGGAGCCGCCGAGCTGGCGGTGCCGGCTTCCAGGGGGCGGGGTGCCGAAGTCGCCTTCTCCAGACAACGGCGCTAGCGAGCCGACCTGGAGGAGTAGCCTCGCCACGGCCTCATCTTCGGTCAGCGGCATCGGAGGGTCCGCTGGCTGGTCGCCTTGCACGCCTTCAGACGGCAGCGGAGGCGGCGGCGGAACGCTCGCACCCGGAGTAGAGGGCTCACCGCCTTCCCTCTCCTCGACGAGGTTCTCCCCGCCGGCTTCTCCAGTCTGCCCCGTGAACTCCGGGGGCAGCGGCGCAGAGTTCAGCGGGCTAGCAAGCAAGGCCGACTGGCGGCGTGCGGCTTCCTCAGCATGCTGCTTCGCCGCGGCGGCGGCTTCGGCCTCCGCTAGTTTTTTCTTAGCGGAGGCCTCCGCCCTATCGGCCTCCGCTTTCTCCAGGCGGAGGGCTTCGTCTTTGTTGCTCTTCTCCTGCGCATTCCGCTCTGTCGCCTCCCGGAGGTCGGCTGCGGGGTCTATCCGCCAAGTGGTGGTGGGCGTCTCCGCTGACCCCATGACGGAGGCGGCGGCGACCCGCTCGAGAGAGAGGGGAGCCCTGAAGAAAGAGGGGCGAGCAGAGGCTCAGACAAAACACGAAGAAAGAATAAACTTTGAAGTCAGAATACTTACGCAGAGACCAATGGCGGCTTCTTCACTTCCTTACGGAAGCGGATAGCCTTCGCGGCTGCCTCGTCCCGCGGGTCGCCGCAACCGAGCCCTTGGGCTTCTTCAGCTGGCTGCCGAACAAAGTCGGCGCAGCTTGGCGCTTCTTCCCACCGCCTGGAGCGCTCGGCGCGGCAGAAGAGCCCGCGCCCGGCTGGCTGGCTCCTGGCCGATGGTGAGGGGCGACTCCTCCCTTGGCGTCGTCTTCAGGCCAGTCGGCGAAGGTAGTCGAGGGCCTGAAGTCGCCTGTCGTCCCTCCTCCTCCCTCGGCGTCATCTTCCAGAGCCGCCGCCCCCAGATCGGGGTCGTCGACGTCGCTCTCTGCACGAACGGCGACGAACTCACGGGCCGGCCCCGAGGTGCCGGCTGGTGGGTGAAGAAGGGGATTCTAACCAAAAGCAGACTGATCAGAACAAAACTCAGCAAGAAGAAGACAATCCAAAGAAAGAAAAGAAAGGCGACTCACCACGGGCGGGGGGTTGGCGCGGGAGTATGGCTCCTTGCCGAATCGCCAGTATCCTGGGAGCCTGCTGTCCGAGAGGTAGTTCACCATAAGGGCCACCTCTCCGTGAGGCATGGCCTTGGTGCACATCCGACTCGGGTCGCGGCCCCCGCTCATCTGGCATATCAGGTGAGGGTGGCCTTGGAGTGGGAGAACTCGGCGCGAGACGAAGGCGGCCAGCAGGTCCGGACCAGTCAAACCCTCCGACTGCGTCAGCACTCAGAGTCGCGTGATGGCGCCGGCTCCCGCAGGTGTCAGCGACCTGGCCCGGTACGACCAGTTGGGCAGTCTGCCAGCCGGCGGGCCAGCTTCGAAAGCCGGCAGATTGACCCAGTCGCCCCTCGTGGTGACGTTCCTGACGTAGAAGTAGGACCGCTGCCACATCTTCACTGACTTCAACAGCGCGATGGAGGGGAAGTGGTTGTCGGCTCCTATCCTTCGCACGGCGATGAAGGCGCCGCACTGAGCCGACACGCCCGCGGCCTGGGTGCCGAGCTTGGAGAAGAAGAACTCCCCCCAGAGCTCGAGGGTGGGGAGGACTCCGAGGAAGCCTTCACACAGAGCCACGAAGGCGGACAGCAGCACCACTGTGTTGGGAGTGAGGTGGTGCGACTGGAGGCCGTAGAACTCCATGAACGACCGGAAGAAGCTACTCGCCGGTAGCCCCAGCCCGCGCAGGCAGTGCGAGCGGAAGATGACCCGCTCGCCCTCCTGCGGGGCGGGGGAAATCTCCCCCTCCGGCGCGAGACGCACCTGCACGCGGTCCTCGCCGGGAAGCCGACAGGTCCGGCGGAGGAACTCGATGTGGTCTTCATGGACTTCGGAACCGTCCCAGGTGCCGGAGCGCACTGAGGGAGGCGCGGCTGCAGAGGAAGAGCTCATCGCGAGCTGTCGCTGCGGTGATCGCCGGAGCTTGGGCGTGCGGTAGGGCGAAGAAGAGAAGAGGAAGCAGGAGAGCGAGGAGCTGCGAGGAGGAAGAAAGCAAGGGGTAGTGGGAAGGAGGGGCGCGCGTGCCCCCCTCTTCCCCCTACTTATAGCCCCGTGGGCTGCGAAGCCGAGGGGGCGGACGTGGGGATTTACTGTGCCCGCATCCCCACGGCCCCCATGATCCACGTAAAGTTACTGCCTGCAGTAACTTCACGGGAATCCCAACCGTCCACCGGGCCGCAGCGGATCCGCTCGGGCGCCGAGGCGCGGTAGTGGCGGGCCCCGCCTACGGGC
The DNA here is from genome assembly GCF_018294505.1 of Triticum aestivum. NCBI lineage: Eukaryota > Viridiplantae > Streptophyta > Magnoliopsida > Poales > Poaceae > Triticum > Triticum aestivum. The sequence continues at coordinate 409,304,623 of NC_057794.1, forward strand.
CTATCTCGTCGCGCGCGTGGGCTGGCAGGATGGCCTGGCCCCGTGCCCTCGCGTGACAGGCCAAGAACGGGCGGCGGCCTGGAAGCTTAGCTAGCACGCCACTTGAAATCCCGCCGAGACGTTCGAACTACTGAGCAAGTCGGAATTGAGTGAGTCCGAGTTGGGCGAGTCTGACTCCTACTAGTCAGCCCGGCAGAAGACAATCAAGACCGTGTGTTGAGCACCCGGAAAGAGAAACTGCTGAGGCTTCTCGGCCGATCGTCCGCAGCGCCTCACCAGCTTCGGGGACAACTGTCGAAGTAATGGGCCACGGGTAGGCCAACCCGAAGCCCATAACCTTTCAAGACATCGGGGCAGGCTGCACCCCTCAAGACCACTGGGCGGAGAGCCGCCTCCTGGGGAGTCTACGGCAAGGCGGCCGACTGCCCGCTCACGGCCGAGTTCCAGGGGCGACTTCCAGAGAAGTTGGCTTTGGGGAGTCGGCCGGCGACTCCAACAAACCGTGACCTCATCGAGGGGGACGGGGCAGGGGCGTAGCTACAATGAAGCCCACTCCCCACCACTTACCAAGGGCAGGCATGGCTACAACGCGCCGTACTAGGGAAGATCTCCCTGCGGCGTGGCACTGTTGCCCAGCCGGCCCCGACATCAGCATCACTGTACCTAGTCTTGCGGCCATGACGGCTTGTCTGTACGGCCTGGAGGCAGCGGGGCCCACCAGTCAGCGAGACCTCAGGAGACGGCGGGAGAACCGCCAGTCGGACCCGTCGGGAGTCGGCCCGGGGGAGTCGGCCGAGCCCTCCCCCAGGGCCCATGCGTCATTAATCAAGAAGAGATGGGGAGTGGCCACAGTGATCGCCCGCCAGGCGGCGGGGCTGTTGCCACGACCCCATGACCGAGCTTGCGTCATCAAGAGCACGGCTACAGTAATCAGTAGCCGGCAAGACCCGCCCGCGGCGGACGCGGCCTATCGGCTCCGTACCAGACTAGTCGGCGGGCCCCACCAGTCGGTGGAGAAGCCGGAGGTCGGAGGCACTGACGGCTGGGGCCGCGCCCAGTCGAATTACCATTGTACCCCTGGGGGGTAGGCCTATATAAACCCCCAGGGCACCCATGCAAAGGGTTGGATCCCAGTAGTTCTATACCACACCAGATAGAGGGAGAGAGCTAGCCTTGCCCTCTCCCCCCACCAGACCCAGCTCAAGGAGCAACCGTGTAAACATTTGACCATAGTGATCATGCGGAGACCCCGCAGAGCAGCAGTAGGGGTGTTATCTCCCCGGAGAGCCCCGAAGCTGGGTATGATTCGCCGGCGTGCATGTCTTCACCTCATCCCGTTTCCAGGCACCGGCGAGATTCTACTCGCCCCCACCATGATAAGCCATCCGTTGGCATATGTCACACCAAACCCCCGACAGCCGACCAAACCCCGCCACCCCGCCCACGATCTGAGTCGTGCTTTCTGATTGGCCAGAACCCAAACCCCATGGATCATACGTCTGCACCGTTGGATCTCCTAGATCAAACGGCGATCCTCACCCCTTTCGACAGCACATGTAGTTCCGGTTGTAATTTTATTTTTATGCACAAAATGCACGTTAATCTCAAAAAATGTCTTAAATATAGCTAATGATACCTGAATATAAATGTTATGCTACTATGTGTATCATATCATGAAACTGTATCATAATAAATGTTATGCTACTATGTGTCATGCATGACAATATAAATAAAGTACTACATATGATACTAGCTACTCTATGACACTATGCATTAGAGCAAGTAAGTACACAATAGAGTGACGTAAGACTAGCGACAATGGGTAGATACATAGAATGTTACTAGTCTATGTTACTACATCTATAGTGGGGAGTAACATATGTGTACTAACATGCAACACTTCATTTATTAGGCTATAGACTCATCTTGCCTTGAGATGTGTGATGTTACTCAGACTAGCCACAATGGGTAGTAACATAGACTAGTAACATGATGATGTGTTACTAGTCTATGTTACTACCTATATAGTGGGGAGTAACATATATGTGTGGTAACATGCAACACTTCATTTATTAGGCTATAGACACATCTTTCCTTGATATGTGATGTTGCTCATACTACTATTAATTAGCTATGTTACTACTTTCCTCTCTTTCTTCATTTATTGCTTGCCACATCATCTACTTAATTTATCTAGATATGTGTGATACTACCTATGTTACTCCCATTGTGGGTAGTCTCATACTATAGTAGGACTATACCCATAGTGGGAGTAACATAGGTAGTAACATCATACATATCCACTTTCCTCAATTTCTTCATTTATTGCTTGCCACATCATTTATTTTATCTAGATATGTGTGATGTTACTACCTATGTTACTCCCACTGTGGGTAGTCTGGCTATAAGGAATAGAATAATACATATGTGCTTATTAGTTGGAGGAAAGAGAAGAGAAGCGGGCTCTTGGTTAGTAGATCTAGCTGCAACACGAGACCCAAGACACTTTGTGAGGATGTAAAGTGCACCAGCTATTGATAAACTAGTATGTATATAAAACTTATTATTGTACATGCCCGCTAAGAGGTTGGCTGTATATGACATGGCAACTTCTTATAGCCGACCCTTGGCTGTATTATTAACCATGCATGCTCTTAGTGAGGTAGCTAGTATATCATAGATGACTAGCTAGTATCAGACTAGCCACAGTCGGAGTAACTTCAGCAGTAACACCGACTCCAACTCAACAAACTTGCTTATGTGGCAATAAGTTAATGAGGAGAGAGATAGTTTCAGTAACTTAGCTAGTTACTATAGCATCACAAGTCCCAATGCAATATGAGTCTGTAACCTAAGAAATGAAGCTTTGCATGACACTGTACTTATGTTACTACCCACTATGAAGGTGGTAACATATATAGTCTAGGGATATGTGTATGTTACTAGTGTACTATTCTCCATTATAGCTAGTCTCATACTCCCTCCTTTCCGGTTTAGGCTGGTTGTAATGGTATTATCATAAGCGGTATCATGCATGCCAACTAGACTTTCTGGATGATGTGGCACACAAGATAGGATGTGGTATCATATCATTATACCGTGTCATATTAAATGTTGTACTACTACTTTGTGTGATGCATGACAATTAGTAAGGCAACCTAAGATGTTAACTTATGATACTCTGCATTACAGAAGTAGTATCCTAGCTACACTATCATATATATGCATGCATGATACTACTAGTATATATATATATATCATACTCCCCATTACAACCAGCCTTATAGGGCTCAATTCATAAATACGGTCATCTATGATATATACTCCCTCCGTAAACTAATATAAGAGCGTTTAGGTCACAATTTAGTAATCTAAACGCTCTTATATATATATTAGTTTATAGAGGGAGCTAGTACTACTCTATGATACTGTATCATGTAAAATGTGATGCTAATTTGTGTCACTAGTAAGTATGCACGTGCAACGCGCATCTCGACTAAAATATATTCCATTATAAAACACATTATTCTATTATAACGTAAACCTACTTTCTGTGAAGCTAAAATCTCATGCAAAGAGCATATAATTTCTAAGTCCGTAAAATGACTGAAAAATATCATGCTTTATGAATACATGCTCAAGTCCATTGCGTAACAACTACCGAATATCATTAACTAATTGATACAAATTCAGTCCATGAAGAAAACTAAATTGTCGCCAAGTATATTTGCATTATGCACCCCCCTGTACTGCATCTTGGCAACCAACGCCATCACCAACACCTCGCGGTCAACCATGGTACTATATAGATGCAGATATAATTGTTTGTCATATACCGCAGCCATGACCTCTTAAGCAGCATAATTGCCATCATTCACGTGTTATTCATAGTTAGAGTAATCATTTGATCTGAACTGAACTAAATTTGATGTATAATATTCCCAACCAAAGAAAAATATTTTTTCAATCTTATTTTCTTCTAGTTGGTACCTACAAATGTGCCACTGGCAATAGGCACTGGGAAAACAGACATGTAAGTGTGTATATAGAGGCAACGGAAATTAGTAGTTTCCACAAAAGCTCATCAAATGACGTAATTCATCAAAGCTCTGAGATACAAGTTTGCGCATCTAAGAAACAAACCATTGCTTGTTCATACAGAAACAAACCATCAAGTTGTATCAATAAGACATCCTCGCCCCTGTGGTTGTACGAAGCAATGTCAAGAACACGTGAAACCAGTCACAAAACTCGCTAACGGACAAATCAGTTGCACAAATCACTAAAGGTGGAACCACGCTTACTCATAATCTAAAGGTCCTGGCCAATATGTAATTCATTTAAGGTCATTTAGTGTTAATCCTTTCATGACAAGGTCCAGAGCAACGAAGGTAATTGCAACCTGTTATTTCAAATAGTAAGCTTCTCTTGTGAACATTCACAATAAAGCACATACCCAGTTTTTAATAGTTTGGAAAATAACAACAAAACATTGGGATTATAAGTCGAATAGCTCTTAGTGAGAAACAACAAAATCCAATAGTAGTATGAAACCAAAAAGAAAAACAATAAAAATATCCAGACTACGATGACCTCCTAATTTCGATAATCTCGTTGTTCCCCTAGAATTCCCGTTATCCCTCTAAAATTTAAAAATCCAGTTCTCCGTCATGGTAGAATGAGCTCTCGGTGCATCCTCACCATCGCCAAAGGAGCAATGGATGGAGAGCAACACATGAAGACGGAGCCCGAGTGGTCATCGGTGGCGGGGAAACAAAGCAACACGTGCAGAGGGAGCCCTCACTGTCCGCGGTGGCCGGGATACAAAGCAACACATCGCGAGAGCCCTCCTGCTCGGAGGCGGCCGGGAAACACGTGCAGCCAAAGCCCCCGTGGTCGGCGGCATCCATGATACAGGGCAACCAGAGCAATGCGTGCTACATAGCCTCCCCCGCCATGTCGGTCCAAGGGCATCATGTTTGTCGGCCTCCTCAAGTCGTCGCCCATGATGATCACCTCGGCATACGTGCGCAGCAACCCCACGTCGATGACCTGCACACCCATCTCCATGGTGGTGGTCGTCTGCGCCACGCCGTCGTTGTCGCACCGCTGCAGGCCGATTAGCTGATAACCGAATTTACTTTTTAGACTTGATAACTGAATTAGCCCATGTAGCCCTTGCTACTTGTACATTTTTAGACTTGATAACATAATTTACGTTGGGAGAAGAGATTAGGCATTCCATTTCCTTGCACAAACAAATCGACATGATGTTACCTTGTCATCTACGGACCTTTTGTTCGTATACCTTTTTCGGACCTCAAAGCCCTTTTGACCACCACAGCTAAGCCAAAATGCCCAAGCTTCATACAAATTTTTAAATTTCATGCCAACATGGGTTACCAAGCCGGACAATATAGCTCTACAATGGAAAAGTAATCATGAGCACAAAAAACTTGTGCAAGTACCATATTTCAGGATGAGAGAAAAGTAAATGTGAAAGGGAAAGCTTGGTAGCTCATGTTGGCATGGTACGATGGTACGATGTGTTAGCCTCTTCTTCCATCTCAATAGACAAAATAGAACCCCGACTGATTCTTCTTTTTATAAAAGGGAAAGCTTGATCAAGTTGAAGGTAGTCTTACGATAAAAATTATGTCAGTTCTAGTGAGCTATTCATAGGAACATGGCATGAGAAAGGGAAATTTCAGACTTACACACTAGATTGAAAAGGAGAGCAGTTATCCTCACCGGCTCACTAGTAGAAAACAGGGCTTTGGTCACGGGGCAATATTCACATTAGTCTTGGTTCAGTCACGAACCGGGACTAATGTGAGCATTGGTCCCGGTTTGTGCGGCCAAGGCATTAGTCCCGGTTCACCTGAGCCCTTTAGTCCCGGTTTGAGACACGAACCGAGACTAAAGGGTGTGATGCCCTTTAGTCCCGGTTTGTGTCTCAAACCGGGACTAAAGATTAGACCTTTAGTCCCAGTTTGAGACACGAACCGGGACTAAAGGGTGCGATGCACTTTAGTCCCAGTTTGTGTCTCAAACCGGGACTACAGGTCCCATTTTCAAACTATACCACCCCCCTTGTGGATCGCCTTTTTTGTTTTGAAAAAATCAAAAGAAAATGATAAAAGCTTCAAAAAATAAAATCCTTCGAGAGGTAGTTATATTACTACATCTACTAGTTAGGAAAATTTACAAACTTAAATTTGGACATGTTTTGCAAAAAAATGTAGGGAAAATGTAAAATGGCTATAACTTTTGCATAGGATGTCGGAAAAAAGTATAATATATCAAAATGTTTGGAACGAAAACCCGCATCCGCATCGGAACGAAAATCCTACGGCCTGTTTGCAAATTTTTAGAATCCTCAAATTCTAAAAGGAAAAAAAGTTATGCTCAACTTTTAGTTTTTTTTGAATTTTTGTTAAATCTAGTCAAACTATGGTCAAACTACTTATTCAAGAAGTATTAGTGTTAGTAAATAATTATTCAAGAATATTAGTGTTACTAAATAATCATTTCAGTTTTTTTGAATTTTGGTCAACTATGGTCAAACTGTGGTCAAACTGTGGTCAAACTACTTGTTCAAGAAATATTAGTGTCGCTAAATAATTATTGATTTTTAGAACAATAGTTTCAAACTCAAAAAGTGAAATGTATGACTTCATGCTAAAACTAAATTCCCGAGGGTTAATAGGATTGACATCTTACTATTGTCAGGAAAACAACAAGTGCAGACTTGGAAACGAGGGAGAATAGAACCCGAAAGTTAAGCGTGCTCAGTCTGGAGTAGTGAGAGGATGGGTGACCATTCGGGAAGTTAGATGATTTGGAATGATGATGGATGATTAGATATTAAAGGTTAAATTGAGCAGTGATGAGGGGTGATTAGAGATTAGAGGTTAAAATAATTCAAAAATTTGAAATTAAAAAAAAATCAATTTTTTTAAAAAAAATCATAAAATTTACTTTAGTACCGGTTGGTGTTACCAACCTGGACTAAAGGTGGACCTCCATGCAATGGCCACGTGGAGGGCCTTTAGTCCCGGTTCCAGTTAGAACCGGGGCTAAAGGGGGAGGCTTTAGTACCGACCCTTTAGTCCCGGTTCCAGAACCGGGACTAAAAGGCCCTTATGAACCGGGACTAAAGGCCCTTTTTCTACTAGTGGCTGCTTCTTCCACGAATAAAAGGGCAGAGGTTGATCAAGTTGAAAGCAATCTGATGTTCCTAATTCCGGTTAGTGATTCATGGGGAAGATAGCAGGAGAAAAGCAAATAGAATTACGTACAAAATTGAGCACGTCGTTCACCAGCGATTGACTCCTTCACCAGAACGCGATTGAAGAACAGAGTTCTCTAGCAATCCAGTCCTTCACAAGAGTGGGCTCACCCTGCGGCTCGACTCCAGGGCCTTCCTCCAGGAGGAGCAGGGCTGGCACCAGAGCTACGGGTCCCACGTGCTCGCCCTCCTATGCCGCGACTCCCCGGGCCGCCGACGCCATCTCCCGCGCCAACCTGAAGGCGGACAACACCACGCTAGTCTTTGAGGCGTCGGCAACAGAGATACATGGGCCATGATGTTGTAGGTATTGGCCCTTTTGCCCCGCCATCCATGATCCAGCGACAGCACGGGTGAGAGTGGCATGCGTCTCAAAGCAGAGAAGGTAGGGGATTGGTGGCGGGGGGCAGACTTGCAGTCGCGTGCGCGCTCGCCGCGTTGATGTGCCCTTCGGCATGTTGGGGTTGTTTTTCTTTTCGGCGGCGACGCCTAGGACCTGCGGAGTTCAAGCTATCCTCTCCACCACCGATTCGTTTTCTGTGGAGGTGCAACTGGCTAGGGTTGGGAGGCTATGGAATCGGGAAGGATGTGACGGACGGAGCAGGCGGAGTACGAAAAAAAACAACGCCTTACTATTGAATCGTTACTTTTCACTTATGGGTGGCATTGTGGGTAATTTTCTTCAAAGGTGGAGTACGGTCAGTCAATGCAATTTACTAAGTGCACACAGACTATGGGTTAGATTAACGCTAGCTGTTAGATTAAGTTTAGTGGGCCTAATCATGCGGTGGTAATGGGTCTGTGTACATTTCGTGGGGTGCATTTAGAGAAGTTCTTATTTAATTGTTTAATAGTAGTGGAGATGCATGTCAATAAATATGATCTATATATGATACTATACTCTATGTATTATACCATGCGCTATAGTTAATTAAAGGTAGTATCATACACTAGTATCATATGTATTGTATATTCTTGATACTAGTATATGACACTCTCCACTAAACTCATGATTTCTTATCGTGGAAAAAATTTGGAGGCGAAACGACGAACTCATGTTTTCATCCGAACAGAAATATGATGTTAGGTAATGTAAATGTTTTCAAAGAGCACACAGTTCACTCACAAAAGCCATGTGTCCACTAAACCGTGGCTGATGCACCCCCACCCCTCTGCCATGCGCGCGATCTAAGTCATGCGTTCTGATTGGCCAGAAACCAAACCCTACGGATCGTACGTCCGCACCGTTGGATTCTCCTTGATCGAACGGTGATCCTCATCCCTTTTGACAACACATGTACATGTTTTCAAATATCCCCTCCCAAAAAATGTTTTCAAATAGCACACGGTTCACATACGAAAGCCGTGTGCCTACCAAACCGCGACCGATGCCCCCCTCGCCCGCGCGCGATCTGAGTCGTGCGTTTTGATTGGCCAGAACCCAAACCCCATAGATAGTACATCTGCATCGTTGGATGCCCCTAGATCGAACGACAATCCTCACCCCTTTTGACAGGAAATGCAGTCCGGCTAGGAATTGATTTATATGCCAACATGCACGGTAAATGCCAAAAAATGTCTTACATATAGCACACGAGACCTGAAATGCGCCAGCAAATCAAACTCGTTGTAAAATTGTGATTGGTTTACGTGCGAAAAATTTAAAGGCGAAACGATGAACCCACGTCTTAATTTCAAAATTAGTATGTCTTCATTTCAACGAAATTATTCTGTTTGTGCACACGAGCGCTTAGAGGCAACCATTTGCATAGGCCTTTCCGCACGCACAGCGACCGGGGATATTTTTCACCCTTTTCACCTAGGCCGCCAACACCCCCCACCGTTCGCCCATGTTTCACCCAACTAGTCCACCCAATCTCCTTCGCCAGCTCCCCCTCCCCTAGACCCACAGCAGAACCCTCTCCGGCGCCGCCGTGCTCACCCCGGCCATGTGCCCGCTCTTCGGCGTCAAGCCTACCTCCACTGTCGTTCCCAACACGCGGCGGCCCGCACATCACCGTCTTCATTTGCTCGCCAGCCACCCTCGAGCATATTGATGTAGTGACCCTCGCCTCTCCTGTGGTCCGGCCAGGTTTGCATTAAGAAGCCTGTTAGTTACTGCTCTCCATCATGGTGAGGCATATTTCCGCGCAATCCCTATTCCAATTTCGTTTCGTATGTTCCCGAATTGGCTATAAATGACGGAGAGCGTATATATGTTCATTATCTACCTTCCTTACTACATATAAGTTGTATTTGTTCCAATAAGTTGCTGCCTATTTACAGATCGCGGGCGCCCGAGTCACACAAACTTAACAAATTATCCGTACATTTTCTAAATTATTGCATGGCATGTTTAGAAAGCTTGATACCAAGTTGTTAGTTTTATGCTTATCCTCCTTTCCTGAGTTTCACATGTGTTCTCTGTAGATGCCGAGTAGCAGTGACATCACTCATTCAGGCCATGTATCTTCATCTGATTCGGACAACCCTAGGTCTTGAGCAGATTGTGAGGGATCAAGTAGTCTTGAACGGGATAGAGCTGCAGCAATTACCCTTTCGGTCAAGACATGGAGGAATGCTCCAAGGAAGCCCACACACCATCGTAAAGGTGTATATGAAGTAATCGAGATTGATTTAAAGTCCTGGGCTCCAACTAAACCAGATAAAGCACGCATGAGGTTCAGGAGTGTGTGTGGATTTGTTGGCAGGGCAAGGCTCAACATTAATCTGTCGGGGTTTCGGAAGGTTGACACAGAAACACGGCAATGGATAGTTCGGGAGATCACTTCAATGTTCCAGAGCAGTGGAGAGTGCAGGTGGAACACGCTACACTGAAGAAGGCTAGGGATGCTTGGAGAAACTGGAAGCACATGCTATACAAGAAGTACTTGAGTGAAGGCAAGGACCCAATCCCCGCATACACCCAAATTACAAAGGCAGAATGGGAAGAATTCAAAAGGGCCAGGGAAACTCCAGAGTTTGCTGCGAAGAGTTTCAAGCAAACGGAACTTCAGAAGAAGAACATACACCCCCACCGTATCGGTGTGGCAGGATACTACGGCATGAAACTGATATGGGAACATGAGGACAAAGAAGCAGTAGCAGCGGGTGGGAATCCGACCTTTAGTGAAATCAAGGGCGAATGCGCCAGATACTGCTTGCGGGCACGTGCAAAGAGGTGTGATTGCAGAACTTATTATTTTGAAAACGCACGTGACGCCAAACTGTATGAAGTGATGGTAGAGGCTTCCAAGATCCCTGGAAGGTTCTACAGGAACTCAGGGCCATGTGACATTCTGTCCATTGCTATGGACACAAAAGAGCCCCCTGGCCGTGCAAGGGGTATAGGTGTTAATGTCCCACACAATAGGGCTTTCACGCTCAGCAAAGAAGAGAAGCTTAACATGGAAAAAGCGAGGAGTGAAATGTAGCAAAATGCATTGTTTGAAAAGTTGAAGAAGGAGATTTATCCGGCTGTTCGAAAGGATGTTGAGGAGTCAATGATGATGCAGAAGACTCTAACACTGACAGATAGCCAGCAGATGGGAGGGGAGGCGGGCATGGATGATTCTTCTTATTGAGCGACAACACTGCACAAGAGTAGATGTGCATCAGGTGACCCCAGCGACACTGAGACTGCAACTGCTCATGATGATGCTATATCTGATCTATCTGGAATGAAAGACAGACTGAAGGGCGTGCTTACACATTATGAAGTTACATTAAAATGTGCAGCGGCCTGGGTTTGCCCATCCTTCTTGGAAGATGGCCTCTTCTTGGACAATGTGCCATTAAAGCCGGGCTGTGTGAAGTGCTACGTGACTGAAGTAAAGCCTAGATTCAATGAATTTGCCCTGAAGAATGTCCTAGGAGACTTCATGAGCAAAGGACCTTGGGAGAAACACTGCTACATCACATCCAGTGGCCACGAAAGGAAATAGAGTTCATCGATGAGATTCTTGAAGCCCTGCCAAGAGCAACCACTATCGCCCCTCAACTGGTGGCACTCTCTTTGCCACAGCAGCTCTCGCGGGCTGATGCATCAACCTGTGATCCTGTGATTGGCCGGCCCGACTTTGTGGCGTACAGGCCATGTCATCCTCCGCCCCAAGCAGCCAGTGGCAATGCCTACAACTGCTGATGACGCACCACCGGTTCAGATGCGGGCCACTGAAGCAGCGGGGGGAGACCCAGCTGCAGCACATGCTCAGTAGACCAACCTGGTGGAATAGACTGCTAAGCAGTCTGATGCTTCGGAACCGCCTGCTAAGAAGTCTGTAGGTCCAGAACCGACTGCTAATCAGTCCGTTGGTCCGCAGGCGCGTGATCAGCATACCAATACGTCAGCACTTCCTGCTCAGCAAACCAACGCGTTGGCACGGCCTCCTCAGCACACCGACAAGTTGGCACCACCTGTGCAGCAACCCGACATAGCTTCAATGCATGGTCAGCAGTCCGATGCCTCTGCTCCTACAGCCCAGCAGTCCGTCACAGCAGCACCGCCAGCTCAACGGTCCGACATAGATAAACCGTCTGCTAAGCAGTCCGTCCAAGCTTCACCGTTTGCTCGGTAGTCTACCGTGCAGGCAACCAGACACTCTACCAGAAATGCTTCAAGTACCAAGAAGGAAGTGGCCAGAAAGGCTACACCCATGAACATGAGGAAGCACAATGGGAGAGTGAGAGGAAAGAGAATGGTTGCCTCTTACTTAAAGCACTCATCGCCCAGGACCAAATTAACAACAGATTGTTCGAATCGGGGAGTAATATTATTTCTGACGCCATGGGTGATGAAGAAGTACATTTGTTGCTTGCTAAAAATAAAGCAGGCATACTTGAAGCATGCAATTACGTCCATGGACATCCATTTCTTGTTGGCGAATACTTTGATGGGTGCAGCTCCAGTTGCCGCGAGTTACATGAATATTGCATGGATCAAATGTTAGAAGGTCATCACCATTTGCTAGTCCACTACAACAGAGATCATTTCCGACACGATGCTAGTTCCATCATTGTGAGTTTCGAGGACTTACATCTCTTCTTTAACTTCAACATGCTCGATGCCACTCTTGTTAGATGCATGATTTTGTAAGTACTTAACAAACTCTGATCAACTTCTCCATACAAGGCTGTATATGATAAATAGCTAACTGCATTTTATTCCTCTCAGGGGATTGAACGCACAAAGAAGACAAAGTGAGAGTGTGTATTTCATAGATCCTGCTTTAGAAAATGGCACAACATTACATGAAAAGAACCAAAGGGACTGGGCCGTTAACACGGCCATCCGTATCTTGGAAAACACGTCCCATGCAGAATCATTTCTCTGGCCATATCATGAACGGTAAGTCAAGTAAACAACCACGCATACACTAATTGTCTTTCAGATTTCGACATCATTCGTAAGTTCATGGCTTTCTTAATATGTAGCAATCACTGGATATTGGTATTCATTGTTCCAAACAAGAATATAGTTTACTACATCGATTCTCTCAGAGAGTCAACAAACTCTCATGATCTGACGCATCTTTAGCAATTCTTGGATAGGTATTGAAGTCTATGATGTTGAAATTAATTTGCATTCGTATCTGGTTCAATAATTGATGTTGTCAAAATTCATCATCATTTGCAGTGTGCTCGCATTGTAGGAAACTAAAACAGGGAACCTCTTCAAGAGGAAACTACCTCTGCAGCACGAGATCGTTTCTCCGGTAACACACCGAAATCCATTATTTTCGGAAAATTTATCCAATAATCTGCAAATACCTTTCCTTATGCTAGTCAAATGTTCAAGCTTCTAAATAAACCTCTTTCTATTTTGTCCAAAGAAAAAATAATACATCTAACACCGGTTAGGTTGTTCCTAACAGGACAAATACATGACTAATTTTGTACAAAAAATTTTAGTGTCCTCAGCAAGAAGCAGGGACCAACCTTTGTGGATACTATGTTTGCAGGCACATGATCTCCATCTGCAAATCTACTGATAGTTGTGACAATATTCGTGAATTAGTACCAGCAAGTGTATCTTAATTAATATCTTCTACTCCACTCATATGGCACATTCCGATCTTAAAAATATTGCAGCTCATCTTAAAACCGAGGACCCTAAACCGCTCCCGGCTGGTGAATTGCTGATGGTTCGGAGATTTATCAAAGACTTCTTCCTGGATCACCTCATCAATCCCACTGGTGATAATGAAGATTTCAGCATGTGAAACATCGGGTAAGAGTTAGCCGCTAAACATATAACGCATGGATCCATTATTTTCCATCTGATGAGGTCTTCGTATTTCCTACACTATGATTAATTATGTAATGCATATATGTGTGGACAAATCATTGGAATTTAGCTACCATATGTTCAATTGCAATTGTTGCGAAATCTGATGAATGTTCTTCCTATGGACACTATTTGTTCAATTGAATATTGTGGCGAATTTGCTTTTTGAGCGCTGATTCAAAATGGGATATTTTTGTTTATTTGTTCAATTGGATATTGTGGCGAATTTGCTTTTTGCGTGCCGATTCAAAATGGGATATTTTTGTTTTAACCTGGCAATTTCTCCGCACACGGTTCAACTAAATGAGTGTGTGTGATCCACATCGGAAAGCGTACGTCAATCGTAGCGGAACCATCGGTGATACACAACAGATCACAAACGATTTGCAGTGCTAATACATGTGCATAGGTTCTCCGAAACCATTTGTGATATCGCGTTATCGCACACGAGAACTGGGACTAAACCATGCCCAATGCAAAATACAATCCCAGTCGTATTTTTTTCAGGAAACGTGTGGGATCCCAAACGAAAAGCACACATCACTCTTGCGGCAACCGTCGGTGATACCTAACAAATCACAAACGGTCTGCAGCACTTGTATCTGTGCGAAGGGGCTCTTGGACCATTTGTGATAGAACATTATCGCAGACGGTAATTGTTGGAAAACGTGTGCGATGGAGTCTAGCATGGCAGATGGGTTACATAGAAAACTCATGTGCGATAGGGCACAAATCGCACACAGTTCATATGTTGCCTGTGTGCCTTACATACAGTTTCCTAAACGGTTTGTTACGACAGACCGTATGGTTTCACTGTGTCATTAGAAATGCTTAATCACCGATACCACACAGGCAAAAGAATTTAGTGTGTGTTGCATCACACACGATTACATTTTGGAAGGCCTCTGGATCACTGTTCCATATCCCCAATGGTTTTTGGGTCATGTGGGAAGGACCCCCTATCGCACACACTCACTTGGCGATGGTTCCGAAGGCTATCGCGGAAAGGGGTTAAAAACCGTTTGTTTAGGACCGACGCGCACCAGTGAAACTAAGCAGATGACATATATGATGTCGAAAGTAGGCACTGCAAGGCAACATATGCATGATATGACTAACATCATCATGCCAAGTTAGAGTAAACACCTTGGGGGGTAAATAGGAGTGGTCAGTTGTGTTTGAATCTGCCTTAGAACATATATCTTCCTCTGGATTACAATCTGGAGAGGGCAGGGGAGGGTTTGCCATTGAACCCACCGTGGAGCGATGTCTGCATGACATTGTATTGCCACGCAAAACTCTTCTGTTTTTTCCTACATGTTCAGCATGACTGTGTACAATATCTGCCATGCATACAAAAAAATATAGTGAGATTATGTAAGGAGAACATGTAGAAATCTAGAGTAATGGTAACAACCAGTGGATGGATCCAAAAATAATGATAGCAGGCTGATGATTGCTTTAATTTAATAAAAACAGATGATGATTGCTTTACTATTTGTTTACCACCCAAGATGAACAGCATAGGCATACCCTAGGTGAAACAGATATTAGACAGAGATACTATTCATTGCTGCCTTGATATGTGCCCCACAACTAATTTAGAACTCAAGTTTGAACATCAATTTGGACCTGACTTGGAGTCTAAGAGGTGAACAGGATAATAAAGTAGCAGGTAATATTAAGCAATGCATAACATAAGCAGAAACAAAAGAGTGTGACCTCTCTTGTGGACCCGTGTACTCCTCAGGTTCATGTGTGGAGTTGATGATGGTGATGCCATTGCGGTGGGTGCTGCCAGCAGGGAAGGAGATCTGAGGCGGCGAAAGACAGTCAGGGGTCGTGATGTCTGGTTTGGTGGATGCTTCTGTCGGTGGAGCAGCTCAGGTGAGGTGGACGACATCCCGGTAGGAGCAGGACAAATCACACAAAGTTTTCTTCGACACCTACCTGTAACTGAAGTAATTCTATAAGGGCTCATTTGGCTTGCATGATTCTAAAAACGCAGGGATATGAGGAAAAACACCGGAATAGGATAGAAATGCACATGGGAAACAACGCATTTGTGAACACTGGATTTCTGTCAACTTGGGTGTTTGGTTCACAGGAATTGGAGGAGCATAGGAATGCAAAGAAACATGGCCAAAATAAAGTGAAACCATATGAAAGCGTGCACAGTTAGAATGTTATTCTGCCACTAATGCACTTGGTCTTGTTTTAATGCATAGGCTTTTGAAAAGTAGGTCTAGGTGGATGTTTTGCTCCATTCATTTCAACAAAATGCCTGAATAATTGAATAGTAGAGTGCCATAGGAAAATTTCTTATTGCTATGTTTTTCCGTTGAACCAAAATAGCCCTAATGGATCGACATGAATGTAGAGTAATAAGTGATGCGACAAGTGTACAACCTCTTTGCCGTAGCCATGTCGACCTCAGCATCATTAGGTTTTGTCGGCGTCCTGGGAACGGGGGTACCCAGACTTGCCTGCCTGCAGCCTAGGGCATGGCTCGACCAGCGGCCTGGTACGACCCATCTTCGTCTACCAACACTCAAGACCCTCGCGAGGGGCCAAGTCTCGTGAGGCGGATGACACAAGACCTCCTCAAGGGCAGCCTCACTAGGCTGACTCGCGAGGAGCGGAGAGATCAAGGCGAGGGGCACCTCATGAGGTTTCCGTGACGTGAGCCATGACGACCAAGGCCAGGCGGGCGCCAGCAGGCGCAGAATGCCAGTTTCCTCTTTGGTGCTAAAGAGGCAGACGCTGGTGAGGAGTCCCGAGGCGTCAAGCAAAGGTTTCCATATCGGTGCAACGAGACCAAGACCAGCAGGATGGCAAGACGGAGGTCATCACGGATCCCACGACGGCGTCACCAGCAGAACCTTTGGCAGGCGAAGACCACCTTTTGTCAGGATGGCTTGTACTAGACGTCCCCCTTCAAATTGGCCATTGTGGGATCCGTTCCTGCCAAATATTTGGGAAGAGGACCCGGGCCTCTATAAATAGGACTAGCCACCACCATAGGAAGAAGGATTATTCAGATCATCCCCAACCACACAAGCTCATCGAGCTCAAGAACACCTCTCATGAGGAGGCTGTTTTTCCCTTGTAGTTTTTTATCCCCAGCCTACAGGGAAATCCGCAACACCACACTGGAGTGGGTATTACCCCGCAACGGTGGCCCAAACCAGTATAAACCCTTGTGTCTCTTGTTCCTCGGGTTCGGCGAGCTGGGCTTTGAGATCGTTGTGAGAGTGTGAGCTAGGGGGAGAGAGATCTTCGTGCGCACCCCTATGTTCGAACCTCAAGGGTTTGCCGGAACCCGTATGCGCTAAAGCTTTCCTTCCGTTGGCCCGCGTTCTACAACTCCATCGCATCCATGTCTGACACTCGCCGAGCCCGTGCTGAGTGCCGCACCGCCCTCGCAGCCCACGTCGCTCAGACGGCGCCTGTTGGCGGACCTCCCCGCCGTTCTCCATCTCCATCTCCAACAGCCAACACCGCCACCGGCCCGACAGCAAACGAGCAGCCAGCGTCATCGCTGCACTCCTCTGTGCGGCAGGACGGCCGCACAACCACCCTGTCACTGACTCCGACCAGCTCGTCGTCCCACGCCCATGGACGCGCAGGCCGCGCTGCTCATGGCACGTGAGCTCCTGCGTTACCGCCCGGTCGACGACCTCTACGAAGACTGGTTGGACCGCCTCGCCAAGCTCGTTAGCGCCGCTGGGGGCTCTCCTGCACCATCCCTCTCACTGCCTCGCCCACCTCCAGCCATGGGCGACATAGCTCACAGAGTGCCTCCACCTCTACATCAAGACGGCGCCTTCGTGCCAAGACGCGTGGCTCATGGAGCGCCCCTGCCTCCTCTGCATAAAGATGGTGTCCTCGCCCAAGACACGTGGTCCCGCGGCGTGATCCGCCATGCCGTGTGCCCGCGCACGAAGAAGGAAGCTGCCAGGAGGTCCCTCGACCGCAAGAAAACGCTCTTGCACTCCCTGCACCACCACGTCAAGACCGCGCGCCGTGCTCCACCACTACGACGGTCTCCACTGAACAAGGTAGGCTACTGAGCCTTTACATTCGAGCAACGCACCATCGTCTGGCCAGGCAAGTTCAAGCCGGACCTACCTCCATGCTACAACGGCACCCCCAACCCTGCAGAGTTCTTGCAGCTCTACGAGCTGAGCATCGAGGCAGCCAACATCGACGAGAAAGTCATGGTGAACTGGTTTCCCATGGCTGTCAAGGATGGTGCTCGCTCATGGCTCCTGAACCTGCTCGCGGGATCGATCTCCTCGTGGGGCGAGATGCGCGAGCGTCTCGTCAACAACTTCAAGGGCACTCGCGACCGCCCACCAGCCGCAGGCGACCTGCGGCACATCAAGTAGGAATCAGGGGAAACCCTACAAAAATACATCCAGTGCTTCAACAGCGTCCGCCACAAGATCCCCAAGGTGACATACGAGGCCATCATCTCCGCGTTCTTCAATGGCGTCCATGACGTTAAGATGAAGGAGGAGCTCGCCTTCCACGAGGAGCTATGCTCGGCCCTGGAGATGTTCAACATGGCGACCAAGTGTGCAAGAGCAGAGGAGGGGCACCTCTCCCTCCTCGAGCTCCCTGCTGCTGACCCCGAAGAGAAGAAAGCCAAGCCAAGGACATGAAGTGCAAGGGAGTAGCCATGCTCGCGGCGGAGCTAGACTCGAAGCGTGGCCGGGACCACCCCGAGTCGTCTAAGAGCAGCCGTCCGTTCTGCGCCTTCCACAACGTACACAGCCACAACACCAACGAATGCCAAGAGCTCAGAGCCATTCGAGATGGTCGCTTCGTTTGGTGCCCCGAGCGGAATGACCAGAGCTATGGACGAGGAGGAGGACGAAGTGTGGGACGCTGGAACGACCGTGGCCCCCGTCAGTAGTGGCGCGACCGGCCTCGTGAGGACCACTGGCAGGGCCAGCCTCGCGAGGGCGCCTGGAGGGACCAGCCTCATGAGAACCGTCCTCAGGGCAATGCTGGCCTCCCTTCGCTGCCGCCAACACCAAGGAGGAATGACGACCACTGTCAGGACGAGGTGGCTGGGGGCTTCCAGGAGCCGCGCACTGTCACCTGCATCCTGGGCAGTGCTCAGGCCCCAGCTTCCCAGCGCATCTTCAAGCAGTTTGCTTGTGAGGTGAACACGGCCCTTCTGAGGCTCGAGGCCACGCGCCCGCTTAGGTGGTCCAAGTGCGCCATCACCTTCAGCTCGGTGGACTAGCTCAAGTGCGCGGCGACCACCGGCATCCTTCTGATGCTTTGTTCACTCGTCATCAGCAACGTCCAAGTCACCAAGACCCTCACCGACGGCAGCATAGCGCTAAATGTCCTGTCCGTCAAGACATTCGATAGCCTCCAAGTGCCATACGATCAGCTACAGCCTACCAAGCCTTTCTCAGGAGTGACCGACGGCTCCACCACCCCAATAGGGCAGGTCCGCCTCCCTTTCACCTTTGGCCAATGTAACAACTACCACACCGAGCTCATCGACTTTGACGTCGCCCACATCCGTCTGCAGTACAACGCCATCCTTGGGTATCCAGCATTGGCCAAGTTTATGGCAGTGACCCACCACAGCTACAACATCCTCAAGATGCCAGGGAGTGGAGGCATCATCACGGTCCCCTGCGAAGAAAGAGATGCAGTGTGATCCCTTGAGCGTGCCTTCCAAGCCACTACGATTGAAGACCCCGACAACGAAGGCATCGCGTACCCTCCTGAGGCCATCCCCAAGAAGAAGAAGTAGCTACTCCTCCCCGGGCCTCAAGAGAGCAGCGTCTCCAGCGACACCACCTCAGGACATGTGACCACAGTTGGGGCGCCTCCCTCCCTCGCATAGGAAGGTGCGCCCGGCGCCCTCCTCGGGCAAGGCTCGGGGGATATCTTCTGGAGGGCCTCAGACCTAGCCAGCATCACGAGGGAACCGCTCGGGCACCATGTGGTGGCATGCTTCGCCGCATGTTTCCCTTAGGAGGGCACTGGGCGAGGAGCGCCCGGTGCTCAGGAGTTCATCGTCAAGGCGACCCAGGAGCTTCAAGAGGCAAGGGCCATACGTGGCGACCGCCACCCACCACCCGGCGTAGCCCCCCATCCTGGCGAGGACGGCAGGCTGCACATCTGCATCGACATTCCAGGGCTCAATAGGGCTGCATCTCAGGAGCGCTTCTAGCCTTCACGCGTTGGCCGGTACAAGGGTCCACCTCACAGCTACGTTTGCATGCCATTCGGCTTGCCGAACGAGGCCGTCACCTTCCAGCGCCACCTGTGGAGCATCCTGGCGGCTCAGGAGGCCAGGAACCACACCGTCCTGGAGGAGATGGCGATGGTTCTCAAGGAACCGTCCGAGCCCCCGGAGCCTCGTGAGGCTCAGGGCCCTGGTGGCTCATGAGGAACGAATCCTTCAGCGCGCATCCTCGGCTACTCCAACATCACCCCAGCGGCGTTATCAGGTGACTGTTTCCAGTTCATTCAGTTGGGGGCACCCCTCGGGCTGCATTATCCCCAAGTCACACGGGTCTGTCCCTGCGGCGTGTATCCTTTTTGCATCTTTAGCTTACCCTACTGGGGTGCCCCTCGGGCTACATCATCCCTGGCTGCTCGGGTCCGTCCTAGTGGCATGTATAGTTCTTGCATTTATCTCAGCTAATCTGCCACTTTGCTTGAGTCATTTTATGACTATCACCTGCTTATCTGGTACTTCGATACCCCACCCGTGACCGCCCTCGTTACCACGGGAGCCACGCGCCGGTTGTCTTTCTTTAGGATCCCTTGCATGAGTAGGCTAGGCACGACGTCTGTGCTCGGGTCCGTTCTTGCAGCGTTGATAAACCCAACGGCTGAGCTCTATCTGGCGGGCCGGCCTAGTTCACGTCTCCTCCTGGGGTCGTTGGTGTCTGACCTTCTCATGTGACCGCCTCAGGAAATTCGTCTGGTGCAGGTTGCCTAACCATCTTGCAGGACCACTGAAGCTATCAAGAACCAAGACCAGGCGCAACCCACCTTGAGGTAGGGCCTCGTGAGTCCCGCGCTGGCTCACGGGTGCCTAGACACACCTTGTCTAGCCTTGCTGTGCAAGCCACGTGTCAGGGCGGGGCTGTACACGCCCCGGGGGCTCCACTCAGAGGGAGCCCTCACCCACGCACAAGTGGAAGCACCATGCTCCGTACTGACAGTCGACATGGTCGAGGAGCGGCTATGCCTATGCAAGTCTGGAAGCGCTACGCTCCGCATTGGTGATAAACAACTAAGGGCGGCCCCATGGCCGTACCAACCTCAGGGAGCCACCCGACTTAGTGTCCAGCCTGACCACAACGCTTTCCCCTTGGGAGAGTCGTGCGAGGGGCCTGGGCACGGGGGGTACACTCAGGTCCTGCCTAGCATACGCCGCCGTCCCTCAGACCTGGTCGTCACTCACCACTCCCGAGCGGGACCTCGGCGAGGACATGTATGAAGGTCTGTTTGAGCATCAAGGGGGACTCCTGAGCATCGTGACTTAGGAGCCTAACTGGCCACATAGCCCCTCACCCCTTGGTTCGTCCTGGTGATCCAGACGGTCCAACGGTGGCTAAGGTATGCGCGGAGTCGGGCCCTGCCGATGTAGAACATTAAGGCCTACTTTAGCGGCTCCTTCCCGCAAGTCGTTTGCGCGTCAAGGGGGACTCGTAGGCATCGCGACTCAGGAGCCTAACTGGCCACGTAGCCCCTCACCCCTTTGCCCCGTCCTGGTGATCCGGATGGCCCAACGGCGGCTATGGTATGCGCGGGGTCGGGCCCTGCTGACGTAGAACATCAAGCAAACGGGAAGGAAATCGCAGAACCTAAATAAATTATTACACAACATATTGTCCCCAAATGTCAGGCAGAGTTTTAACGCCTCCACAAGGAAGCCTCATGTCACATGAAAGCTCACAGGAAAGTAAATGAGAAGGAGCACCATTCTTCACTAGCAAGCCTCTTCTTCAGCCTTGGGCGCCGTCATCAAGGAGTGCCTTCCCGCCGGCAGCGTCACCATCGACCGTGTCATTGGCCTCAGTCGCAGGATCGGCGGGGCCATCGGTTGGAGGTGCAGGCTCGATGGTGAGGAACTTCTTCAACAAGGCCTCCACCTTGCTCTCCACGGCTGCAGCAGCAGCTGCGCAACGCTCCTCCTCCATGGGCTCGAGAAGCTCGCTGAGGTCGGCGTCGGGGTCGCGAAGATCCAGGTGGCCGAAGACACGCGTCAGAGCAGAAGAAGAAAGCGCGTGGGCTTCCAACTCCACCATGGGGACGATCCCGGCAACGACACCCTCGAGCACCACGACAAGATAAGGTAGCAGCTGGGCAGGGCCTTCGTCGTCCATCGCCAATGGCTTCTCCAAGCCCTCCTCGTAGAGTGCCCACAGCGCCTCACGGGATCTCTCCTCAAGGGACTTGAAGGCCGCACGATCCTCTGCCAGAACCTTCGCTTTGGCTTCTAGCTGGGCCTTCTGTGCCTCCACCTCCCGCACCAGCATCTCCAGGTGGCCACGCTCTGCGGCCTGCGCCCTTGCCAGCTGCTCCAGTTTGGTATCATGACCGGTGACGTCGTCTTCTCGGGCCTTCATCTTCTCCTCCTCCGCCTTGTGACTACGAGCCTCGGCCGCGCGCTCATTGTGCATGGTCTCCAGCTCGGCCTCCATCGACCAGCATCACTCCTTGGCGGCTTCGGCATCCCTCAGCGCCACCTCGCGGGCGGCCGTGGCTCGGTCAGCGGCCCGCTTGTCCTCTTCGGAAGCTACCATGGCCTGACCCAACATCGCCCCGATAGACGCATCGGAATGCAGCTAACCCGAGATCAGCTCTAAGTGCCACGCCACCAGGCGGTAGTCAGCTCCTTGAAGGTCGCCTCGAAGCCGCGCCAGTGCGGAAAGGTACTCCTACAAGGCGTCGGCGAAGCGGAAGGATCACGAGCCAGCGATTCAACTGGAGGAGGAGGTTGCGCCGTCGCCAAGACCTGTGAACTGGTGATGGAAAGAAGAGGAGCTGGGGGCTCCTGAGCCTTGGCTGCATCGATGGGCGAGCTGGGGGCTCTTGAGCCTTGGCTGCATCGATGGGCGAGCTGGGGGTAGGCGCCTCTGGAGCCGGCTTGGCCGAGGAGATAGCCTTCTCCCGAGAATGGCCCACTGGGCCACGCAAGGACGATCGAGCGGGAGAAGTGTGGGCGTCTTCACCGCCTTTCTACGCCGGAGGGGATGCGGCCAGGACAGGCTGCTAGGCTCGCGAGGATGTGGCCGCCCCCCTCTCTTCTTCTTCACCGATAGTGTCGGCCTGATAATGCAAGAGGAGAACATCAGGAAGCAACAACAGAAGCGGGAGCAAGAACAAAGTTAGGGCAAGATGCTTACTGGTCCATGGCGGCGTAGTCCCATGCCCTCTTCAGGAGCACAGAGCCCAAGGGCCTCGTGGTCTGGGGCACCGGTGCGCGGGCCCTAAGAGCAAATGAAGAAGCAGAATCCGGCCCAACGGCAGCACCAGACAGCGGCATGGCAGGAGCATCACCCTGGGAGACCAGTGTCGACCTGCTCTTCGTCGGAACCATAGTCGACGACTTCTTCAAGGGGGTGACCTTGGACCTTGTGGTGACCCCAGCAGGGGGGCGGGGCTCCCTCACCGGGTGGTCACCGGTGTCGTCATTATCAGGTATGGCGCGAAGCAGATCAGCCTTGCGCGGAGGGGAGGTATCCCCGGTCCCCTCCGGGGTCGTCTCCGAGTCCTGCTCCTCCTCCCCGTTAGAGTCGCCGGAGGACACTACCATCGGAGTCGTCGCCACCAGGGCCTTAGAGGGCACCAGCGGCATGAGCCTACGTCCATCAAAGACAGGCATGGCGACGCCAACCTTCGCTCCATCGGGGCGGCGGTACAAAGGAACAAAGGTGTCCAGAGGGTACCCCTGGTCGTCCCTGAACAGGCAGCGGAGAGCCGTGCCCAGTTCCTCGTCAGCCAGGGCCTCCGGACACAGGCGGAGGTCGTCGATGTCGGTGTTCTGGGAACGGGGGTCCCTAGACTTGCCTGCCTGCGGCCTGCGGCGTGGCTCAAGGGGGGGCCCAGCACGACCCATCTTCATCAACACAGACCCAAGACCCTCGCAAGGGGCCAAGCCTCGCGGGGCGGACGACACGGTGCTTCCTCAGGCACGGCCTCATCAGGCTGGCTCGCGAGGAGGCGGAGAGATCAAGGCAGGGTACCTCACGAGCTGCCCGTGACGCAAGCCATGACGACCAGGGGCGCTAGGCGGGTGCCAGCCCGCGCAGTGTCCTCCTTTCCTCTTTGGTGCAAAGGGGGTAAGCGCAGCCGCGGAGTACCGAGGCATCAGGCAAAGGTTGCCATTTTGGTGCAACGAGACCAAGACCAGGAAGACTGCAAGACGAAGGTCATCGTGGAGCCCAGGACGGCGTCACCACCAGAGCTTTGTGCAGGCGAAGACTACTTTTGTCAGGGTAACGAGTACTAGCTGTCCCCCTTCAAATTAGCCGCCATTGTTGGCTCCCTTCCTGCTCGATATTTGGGAAGAGGACCAGGGCCTCTATAAATAGGACCTGCCACCCACCAAAGAGAGGAAGGTTGAGAGAGGGGTTCGATCAGAGAGAGAGAGAGAGAGAAGGGTGGCTGAACTCCTTCCAGCAGTTCATCGCCCTAGCCAAGAACCGACCCTCGCGAGGCTGTTCTTCCTTGTATCATTAATCATCATCAGCCCAAGAGGCAATCCACCACACCACAAACTGGAGTAGGGTATTACACCACAACGGTGGCCCGAACCAGTATAAACCCTGTGTCTCTTGTGTCGTTCTTTCCATAGCTTAGATATTAGCGAGGCGGAGGGGTGCAGGTAGGTAGGAAGCAAAATCTCCACGCGCACCCCGGTGTTCGAACCTCAAGGGTCTGCCGGAACCCGAAATCCAACATTTGGCGTACCAGGTAGGGGTGCGCTGGGATTCGTCTTCCACCACCCCGTTCTCCTCCGACCATCGCACCCATGTCTGACGCTCGTCGGGCCCGCACCGAGCGCCGGGCCGCTCTCGCTTCCCACGTCACCCAGACGGCTCCTGTCGACGGGCGTCCTCACCGTTCCCCATCACCTGCCATCAACGCCGCCACCGGCCCGGCGGGGGACGAGCAGCAAGCATCGTCTCAGCATCCGTCTGTGCGGCAAGACGGCCGCACCGCAACTCCCTCGCTCCCCCCGGCTGGTTCTTCGTCCCACGCGCTCTGCGCACCCATGGAGGCTCGAGCTGCGCTCATCACGGCAAACGAGCTCCTGCGCTACCGCCCCGTCGACGACGTCTACGAAGAATGGCTCGACCGCATCGCCGAGCTCGTCCGCGCCACAGGGGGCTCTCCTGCGTCGTCCATTCCGTTGCACCGCACCCCGCCCCGCGCGGGCGACGAAGCTCCGGCGGCGCCCCGGCCACCTCCTCCTCAAGAAGGCACCATGGCTCCAAGGCGCGTGGCCCCTGGGTGGAACCCGCTCCGTCAGGTGCCAGCGCAGCAAGAGTAGAGCTGCCAGGAAGTCCCTCGCCTGCAAGAAGCTGCCCGGGCGCTCCCTGCTCCAGCACGTCGCGACCATGCTCCTGCTCCCGCACGTCAAGACCCAGCTGCAGCGCGTGGGGACATGCAAGACCAAGCTCTCCGTCACCCAAGACCTCCCGTGGCCACAGCAGGCTGCCGTGCCTTCACCGCCGAGCTACGCAGTGTCGCGTGGCCCGGCAAGTTCAAGCCAGACCTGCCTCCTCGCTACGATGGCACGGCTGACCCTGCGGAGTTCCTCCAGCTCTACGAGCCAGGCATCGAAGCTGCCAACGGAGACAAGAAGGTCATGGCGAACTGGTTTCCCATGGCGCTCAAGGACGGGGCCCGCACCTGGCTCCTGAACCTGGCTCCAGGCACGATCTCCTCCTGGGACGAGATGCGCACCCGCTTCATCGCCAACTTCCAAGGTACTCGCGACCAGCCACCCACCGTGAGCGACATGCACCGCATCAAGCAACAACCCGGGGAGACCCTGCAGAAGTACATCCAGCACTTCAACAATGCACGCCTCAAGATTCCCAGGGTGACTGAAGAGGCCATCATGTCAGCCTTCTCCGACGGCGTGCGCGATGTCAAGATGAAGGAGGAGCTGGCAATGCATGAAGACCCGAGCACTTCTTTGGAGCTGTTCAACCTGGCAACCAAGTGCGCCAGGGCTGCGGAAGGGCGTCTCTCCCTCCTCGAGCTTCCTGCCGCGGACCCGGAATAGAAGAAGCCCAAGGCCAAGGATGTGAAGTGCAAGGGGGCTCCTGTGCTCGCGGCAGAACCAGACACCAAGCGGGGCAGAGATCAGCCCGAGCCCTCCAAGGGCAGCCGATACTGTGTGTACCACGACCTCCACACCCACAACACCAATGAATGTCAAGAGCTCTGAGCCGTGCGAGAAGGAAGGATCGCCCGTTACCCCGACCGCGGTGACCGGGGCTACGGTCGAGGAGGAGGAAGGAACATAGGACGCTGGGAAGACCGTGGCCCGCGCCAAGGGTGGCGCGATCAACCTCACGAGGATCGCTGGCAAGACCTGCCTCGCGAGGGAGACTGGAGGGGTCGGCCTCGCGAGGATCGCCCGCAAGGCAACGCAGGCCTCCCTCCGCTGCCGCTGCAACCAAGGAGAAATGAGGACCGCCACCAGGACGAGGAGGCTGGGGGCTTCCAGGAGCCGCGCGCAATCGCCTTCATCCTGGGCGGGGCTCAAGCCCCAGCCTCTCAACGCATCTTCAAGCAGTTCACCCACGAAGTGAATGCAGTCCTCCCCAAGCTCGAAGCCACGCGCCCACTCAGGTGGTCGGCGTGCGCCATCACGTTCAGCTCGGTAGATCAGCTCAAGTGTGCGGCTACAGCCGGAGTCCTCCCGATGCTCTATTCCCCAATCATCAGCAACGTGGTGGTTACCAGGACCCTCATCGATGGCGGGGCGGGGCTCAACGTCCTGTCCGTGGAAGCATTCAACAATCTCCAAGTGCCCTATAGCCAGCTTCAGCCAACCAAGCCTTTCTCCGGAGTCACCGACGGCTCCATGGTACCGATTGGGCAGGTCCGCCTCCCTGTCACCTTCGGGGCACGCGACAACTACCGCACTGAGCTCATTGACTTCAACGTCGCTCACATTCGCCTGCCGTACAACGCCATCCTCGGGTACCCAGTGCTGGCCAAGTTCTTGGCCGTAACTCACCACGGCTACAACGTCCTCAAGATGCCAGGAAGTGGCGGGGTCATCATGGTGCCCTGTGAAGAGAAGGATGCGGTGTGTTCCCTGGAACGAGCCTTTTAGGCTGCGTCACTAGAAGACCCGGATCGCGGAAGCAGGAGGCTTCCCGAGACCGCCCCCAAGAAGAAGAACACATCGTCCGGCCCGGCTCCTCAGGAGGCAGGCCCCTCTGGGCCCGTGCCTGCCCAGGGGGAACCTCCTTCCATCGCATAGGAAAGTGCGCCCAGCGCCCTCCTCAGGCAGGTCTCGGGGGCTCTCCCCTGGAGGGCCCCCGACCTGGCTAGGGTCACGAGGGAGGCGCTTGGGCACCACATGGAGGCGTGTTTCGAAGCACGTTTCCCTGAAGAAGGAGTAAGGCAAGGAGAGCCAGACCCTCAGGAGTTCGTCAGCAAGGCCATTCAGGAGCTACATGAGTCAAGAGTCATGAAAGGCGGCCACCGTCTACCAGCAGTGGCTCCCCATCCAGGCGAGGATGGTGGGCTGCGCGTCTGCATCGACATACCAGGGCTCAACCGAGTCGCCTCTCTGGAGCGCCTCTGGCCCTCGCGAGTGGGGCGCTGCGGATGTCCACCCCACAGCTACGTTCACATGCCTTACGGCTTGCCGAACGCGGCTGCCACGTACCAGCGCCTCATGAGGGGCATCATGGAGGCGCAAGAGGCCAGGCGCTCCGCAGCCCTGGCGGAGATGGACATGGTCCACGGGGAGCCGCCAGCACCTCCGAAGCCTCCCGAGGCCCCCGGGCCTAGGGGCTCGTGAGGATCGGCTTCCGCAGCCCACCGAGTCTGCTACACCAACACCCCTTCGTCCTCAACATCATCAGGTGACATCTTTCAAGTTTCATTTCCAGCTGGGAGCGCCCCCCAGGGCTGCATTATTCCCAGGCCGCGTGGGTCCATCCCTGCGGCATGTACCCCTTTTTATTTCATGTTGTTAGCTTACCTTATTGGGGGCGCCCCTTGGGCTGCATGATCCCCAAGTCGCTTGGGCCTGACCCAGTGATGCCCGCCTTCCCAGCATCTATTTGAACGAATCCACTCCTTCGTGGCTAATGTGCTTTACCTAGTTGCCTGCTCAGCTGACGCCAACTAACGGAGCTGCTCCCAAACGGCACGACGCTTGTGCATGGGTCCGTCCCTGCAACGCCGACAAACCTGAATGGCTGAGCTCTGGCCGCGGTAGCCCCGCATAGCGTCACCTCATCAAGCCTTCAGTGCCTCATTACCCCTCGGAAGCAACCAATGGCTGACTGTCAATTGTCATGGCAACCCCTCGTTTTCTTTTCTATGATGGGTCTACAGGATCTCTTAAAGGAGCTGCGTCAGGCGAGGCCCTTGCGGTGTCTCCTCCACTCTCGTCCGCGTGAACCGCTTGCACGTTAAAGGGGGGTGCCTGAGCATCACGACTCAGGGCTCCTACTGGCTCTCCAGCCCTCACCCTCTGGCCTTGTCCACGGCATCGCGACCTGGCATACCAGCGACGGCTGAGACTCGCTCGAGGGCTGGGACCCGAGGACGTAGAGCAGAAAGGGGAACAAAGGCGAGAGGGGAGAGACACACGAGGACCTCGCCGAGCGCCCTCGCGCCTGCCAATGCACGGACCCGGCGACATGCCAGAGAGCGGCCCCTGATTCTCGAGATAAGTCATCACCCGGAAGCGCCAGCTACCGTGGCACCATCCCCGCACCTAATGCTATCCCGTGTTAGCAACGCCGCTCTCCTTTCTCACCAAACGACGGTTGCTTGGGCGCCAAAGGGGACCTCCTGAGCATCGCAACTCAGGGGCTCTTACCGGACTCCGGGCCGCTCACCTCCTGGCCTTGACCACGGCGTCGCGACCTGGCATACCAGTGACGGCTGAAGCCGCCTTGGGACTGGGACCTATCGGCGCAGAGCACCAAGCCCTCGTGAGGTTTGAAAGGAAGGACTGAGCTAAGACGGAATGAGCAACTCGCACAATTCTACGACAAGGGTTATATTAACAAAACAGGATCACAGGCACCTTACAAGCCCCCACAGGACGCGTTTTTGATTCCTCGCAGGGAACAGATCCTAAAGGGACACTAACTACGCGCGACCCAGCAGAAGACGCCATCATCAACAGTGGGCCGTCAAGCACCGGCGCCAACCCCATCCAGATCAGAGTCGGCGGCGGCCTGACGAGCCCGCCTTGCTCCAGGAGCGGAGCCGGCTCGGGGGCTCGTAGCTGTCGTCGCTCGTCTTCGGAGTCGCAAAGAGCTCGCCAGAGTCGCTGGAACCTCCTCCACCTCCTCCGCCTGAGGAGCCACCAAGGGAGCGGTCGGCGGGCCCAGTGCTCGCCACAGCAAGGCCCCGGCCACCTCTCCCAGGGCAGCACTCCAGCCGGCTCCCGCTCGCGTCGAAGACCTTGAAGAGCATCACCGAAGCACCGTCGTAATCCAAGTGGATCGCGAAGACGCCCCTTGTCCTGCAAACCCGGGCGATCTCTCTCCAGCCCCGAGTCATGAAGACCTCGCCCGGGGCAACGACCGCGACCTCTGCCTCGGTCGCGAGGGTGCTGCAACCGGCATGCTGCAGCCAGAGCTCCAAGGGCTCCCCCTGCGGGATGATGGAGGCGAAGAAGGGAGGAAGGCGAATCCAAGACTGAAGAGGAATGGCGACGTGGAGCACGAACTCTCGGGAGGAGCCCTCGGTGTGGACCCTAGGGGGGACGACCCATACCTTCATGACCCGTCGGCGCCGACGGCGGCGCCGCCCGTGGCGGTCAGCATCAGCTCCTTATGGGCCCTCGACATGGGCGTACAATGGAAGCGGGAACCCCGGCGGCGCCCGCTCGCACCAAGGCCTCGACACCACCTGAAGGGCCCCCTCTTCCGGGCCACGGGGGATGAGCCATTTCTTCGGCGGGAGTGGGTCTGGTTCCTCTCGGGGAGCCTTTCCCTTCTCTCCCATCGAGAACCGGCGGATCGAAGCCATCACAGCAAGACGGAGCAAGGATCGGGAAGAAGGAGAAGCAAGAAGGGATGGACTGGAAGGGCGCACGCTGTTCCGTACTTATAGCCGGTGAAGGCCAACCGCCGACCTCCACGATCGCAGGTAATCATGACCCGCTTTGCATGCAGAGACTTGTCCAATCCGTGCAGTTGCCGAGGCGCCATGGGGAAGTGGAGACGCCCACATCCAGTCAACCGCCATGCGGCGCCTAAGGCCGCAGGCTGTTAGGGCCCGCGGCGCTTCGCTCTTGCCCTTCCACCTCCCTGCACGGCCAAGTCCGGGCGCGCCTTGGGCCCGGGGGCTACTGTCGGCGTTCTGGGAACGGGGGTCCCCAGACTTGCCTGCCTGCGGCCTGCGGCGTGGCTCAAGGGGGGGCCCAGCACGACCCATCTTCATTAACACAGACCCGAGACCCTCGCGAGGGGCCAAGCCTTGTGGGGCAGACGACATGGTGCTTCCTCAGGCACAGCCTCATCAGGCTGGCTCGCGAGGAGGCGGAGAGATCAAGGCGGGGTACCTCATGAGGTGCCCGTGACGCAAGCCATGACGACCAGGGGTGCCAGGCGGGTGCCAGCCCGCGCAGTGTCCTCCTTTCCTCTTTGGTGCAAAGGGGGCAAGCGCAGCCGTGGAGTACCGAGGCATCAGGCAAAGGTTGCCATTTTGGTGCAATGAGACCAAGACCAGGAAGACTTGAAGATGGAGGTCATCGTGGAGCCTAGGACGGCGTCACCACCAGAGCTTTGTGCAGGCGAAGACTACTTTTGTCAGGGTAGCGAGTACTAGCTGTCCCCCTTCAAATTAGCCCGCATTTGTTGGCTCCCTTCTTGCTCGATATTTGGGAAGAGGACCAGGGCCTCTATAAATAGGACCAGCCACCCACCGAAGAGAGGAAGGTTGAGAGAGGGGGTTTGATCAGAGAGAGAGAGAGAGAGAAGGGTGGCTGAACTCCTCCCAGCAGTTCATCGCCCCAGCCAAGAACCGACCCTCGCGAGGTTGTTCTTCCTTGTATCATTCATCATCATCAGCCCAAGAGGCAATCCACCACACCACAAACTGGAGTAGGGTATTACACCACAACGGTGGCCTGAACCAGTATAAACCCTGTGTCTCTTGTGTCGTTCTTTCCATAGCTTAGATCTTAGCGAGGCGGAGGGGTGAAGGTAGGTAGGAAGCGAAATCTCCGCGCGCACCCCCGTGTTCGAACCTCAAGGGTCTTCCAGAACCCGAAACCTGACAATCGCCTTCGTCCCCGAGCTTCCACAAGGGGCACGAGCACGCCTGGAGTAGAGCCACGCGCTACAACAGGAATTCCTTGACGATCATGGCCCCCGTCAGCTTCGCCGCATTTGGGTCGTTAGGCTTCAGATCGGCAGTCATCTTCTCCAGCACATGCTCCGCCCGGGGGTCGGTGAGCTTCGTGCGGAACCACCCACCGTGATACATGGGCATCCCCGTCGGCAGCACAAGCCGGGGGTGGGAGTGCTTGGTGTCCATTAGGACCCACTTGCTCCTGAAGCCCTCGGCCTTCTTCCCGGCCTTCGAGATCGTGTTGGTCTTGTTGGACGCAACGAAGTTGGCGCACCCTGAGCAATGGCCGCCCTTGATCCGGAGATAGAAGAAGTGGCACAGCAGCGCCACGGACGGCATCACCCCGACGTATGCCTCATAGTAGAAGCAAAAATTGACAGAAGGAGGACAAAGTTGGGATGAAGATGGAAGGCGTGTAGCTTGTAATGGCTGAGGACAAAGTAGAAGAAGTCAGAGAAGGGGGGGACCAACACTGCTACAACACTGCTCATGAAGAAAGGATAGAAGGTGCTGCCAGAGGCCTCTAGCTGGGTGGAGCCAACCCGAAGCGCGGTCTTCCTCTTCTCGTCGCCGCCCTCCGCCATCATCAGGAGTGTGGCGGCGAGGTTCCTATCAGAGACGCTGGGCGTGCTCAGGTCCAGCTCATACCAGGAGGGCGGAAGGGTGGCCCTTGCCTTGCTTGGCGCCATCAATGGAGGGCTTGGAGGAGAGTTGGTGCAGATCTGCAGGCTTGGGAGAAAAGAGCAGGAAAGGGGATCTGGAGCAGTACGAAGGCAAGCAATGAAGACACTGCGGTGCACGCCAGCCTTTTGTCAGCCGGGCAATTACCAAGGCAGCGTGGGGAAGCAGAGACGCCCACGTCCCGTTAATCGCCACGCATCAATCAAGTCCGCGGGCTGTTAGGGCTCGCGGTGCTCCGGGGGCTACTGTCTGCGTCCTGGGAATGGGGTACCCAGACTTGCCTGCCTGCGGCCCAGGGCGTGTGAAAGTGCAACTATCCCCGGGTGGTTTTAGTAATTCCTAACAACATATAGCTCATTGAGCTAATGCTACTTGAAGATAAATATTTTAGGAAAAGCTCAATGATTGGCATGGATTAGAAAGTGGATCCCTCAAAATGCTAAGGACAAAGTATTGGCTCAAGCTCAAAGCTCGGGACTCTGCATTTTTTTATTTTAAGTGATTCAAGATCACATTGAGTCCATAGGAAAAGCCAATACTATCAAGAGGGGGTGAGGTGTTTCTTAATGAGTTTCTTGCTCAAAGTGCTTAGTGATATGCTCCAAAAACCCTCAACTACTTTCTCACATCCACATATGTCCCAAACCAAAAGTCAAACTCGGCCCCACCAAAACTGTCTATCCGGAGCCACCAAGTTTAGTTGACATAGCCACTGCTAGAAACCCTAGTCTTTTCAGTCTTATCGATAGGGATCTCGGTCTCACCGAGATGGGATTGCAAACTCTCTGTTTCCCTTCATAACGTTTTGGTCAAACCGAGATGAGCGATTGGTCCCACCGAGATTGCAATGCAAACTCTCTGTTTCCCTTTCGTAACGTTTCGGTTCTACCGAGAGAGCGAATCGGTCCCACCGAGTTTGCCTGACAAACTCTCTTGTTAGTCTATTACGAAAATCGGTCTCACCGAGTTTGGGTAATCAGTCTCACCAAGATTACGTTATGCCCTAACCCTAATGATATCGGTCCCACCGAGTTGACATGTCGGTCCCACCGAAAACCCTAACAGTCACATTATGAACTAAATCGATCTGACCGAGTTGTATGATTCGGTCCCATCGAGTTTGGTGATTTGTGTGTAACGGTTAGATTTTGTGTGGAGGCTCTATATACCCCTCCACCCACTCTTCATTCGCGGAGAGAGCCATCAGAACATGCCTACACTTCCAACATACATTTTCTGAGAGAGAACCACCTACCCTTGTGTTGAGGTCAAGATACTTCATTCCAACCACATAAATCTTGATCTCTAGCCTTCCCCAAGTTGCTTTCCACTCAAATCATCTTTCCACAAAATCCTATCATATGAGAGAGAGTTGAGTGTTGGGGAGACTATCATTTGAAGCACAAGAGCAAGGAGTTCATCATCAACACACCATTTGTTACCTCTTGGAGAGTGGTGTCTCCTAGATTGGTTAGGTGTCACTTGGGAACCTCCGTCAAGATTGTGGAGTTGAACCAAGGAGTTTGTACGGGCAAGGAGATCGCCTACTTCGTGAAGATATACCCTAGTGAGGCAAGTCCTTCGTGGGCGATGGCCATGGTGGGATAGACAAGGTTGCTTCTTCGTGGACCCTTCGTGGGTGGAGCCCTCCGTGGACTCGCGCAACCGTTACCCTTCGTGGTTTGAAGTCTCCATCAACGTGGATGTATGATAGCACCACCTATCGGAACCACGCCAAAAATCTTCGTGTCTACAATGCGTTTGCTCCCTCCAAACTCCTCCCTTTACCTTCATATGCAATCGTTTTACATTCCACTTCTATACTCTTAGAATTCCATGTGTAGGTTGTTGGCTTGACTTGTGCTAAGTTGCAAAATTCTGCCAAGAATTAAAATTGGGAAAAGGCTAGATTTTTATTTGGTCAAGTAGTCTAATCACCCCCTCTAGACTTACTTTCGATCCTACAAGTGGTATCAGAGCTTTGGTCTCCATTTGCTTTGACTTCCATAGCTTTTGGTGGTCATAGCCTTGGTTTCACAACCTAGGAGAGTATGGCGTCTAGCGAGGGAAATTACCACCGTAGAGGTCCTTACTTTGATGGTACTAATTTTGCTAGTTGGAAGCATAAGATGAAAGTGAATATTCTTGGACATAACCCTGCCGTTTGGGCTATTGTGTGTATTGTCTTGCAAGGTGAGTTCTTTGATGGGAGAGAACCGAACCGTGAAGCTACTTGGAAGAGTTAAAGATGATGCAACACAATGCTCAAGCTTGTGATACTCTCTTCAACGGATTGTGCCCCGAAGAATTCAACAAAATCAGTCGTCTTCAGAATGCAATGGAAATCTGGGATACTTTGATTGATATGCACGAAGGTACCAACTCTGTCAAGGAATCCAAATTGGATGTGCTTCGAAGTCAACTTGACAAGTTCAAAATGAAGGATGGTGAAGGTGTCGCTGAAATGTACTCTAGGCTTGTTCTCATTACAAATGAGATTGCCGGCTTAGGAAGTGAAGAGATGACCGATAGATTCATCATCAAGAAGATCCTAAGAGCCTTGGATGGAAAATATGATACCGTGTGCACATTGATCCAAATGATGCCTAACTACAAAGATCTCAAGCCAACAGAAGTCATTGGAAGAATTGTCGCTCATGAGATGTCACTCAAGGATAAGGAAGAGCTCCACAACAATTCAAGCAGTGCCTGCAAAGCCTCATATGATGGCCCCACATCATAAAATGAGAAGCAAACCTTCAATGAAGAATTGAGCCTAATGGTGAAGAACTTCAACAAGTTCTACAAGAATAGAAGCAAGGAAAGAAGTTCTAAGTCAAGGTCCTATAATGACAAAAGATCTTCTAGTCATGAGCGTAACTTCTACAATTGTGGAAGACCCGGACACTATTCAAATGAGTGTACGGCTCCTTACAAAAGAAGAGAAGATTCTCCCAAGAGAAGAATCACCGCCAAGAGAGAGAAGGAGTAGAGATGATCATTATGAACGAAGATCCTCTCGGAGAAGCAAGGATTCAGAGAGGAAGGACAAATCATCAAAGAGCTAAACAAAAAGAAGATATCAAGCTCATGTTGGTGAATGGGTATCCGGCTCCGACTCCGACAGTCACTCCGAAAGAAGCTATCACTCCGACTCCGAATATATCAAGATGAAGGTGTTGCCGGTCTAGCACTTTTGTCAACCAACTCCTACGACATATTTGAGTCACCAAATGAAATAAGTGGAAGATGCTTCATGGCTAAAGGCCCAAAGGTATCACACCCCGAGTATGTTGATTTCAATAGTGATGAAGATGACTTCCTAGGTGATGATGCTTTACTTGTTGACAACTCTAGTGATGAAAACTATGATGAACTTGCTATTAATCATGCTAATCAAGACAAAACGAATGACGATGATAAGAAGGAGATTGAGCGTCTAACTAAAGAGCTCAATACTCTTAAGTTAGCTCATGAAACTACCTTGGAAAATCATCGAGAGATTTTAAAGACTCATGAGAAGCTATGCTTTGAAAATCTCAACCTTGAGCAAGAGCATGAGTTCTTAAAGGCGATTAATGATGATCTTCGCAAGAAAAGCTCTTACATTGCCAAGCATCTACTTTTGTCTACTTACATGCCACAAGTTAAATCTAGCAACAAGAGTAAGAAAGATTCTTCTTCTAGTAGTAACAATAATCATGCTAAACTCAATGATGTTGCTTCCAGTAGTTCTCATGATTCCACTAATGATTCTCTTAGCCAAGTTACACTTGAGCAAGAAAATAGCTTATTGAAGGGAATTATAGAGAAATGTGTTTACAAGAGCCTTGCTAGAAGTTTGTTCCTCAAGATGTTGGTTTTGAATGAAAGTTCAATGCCAATGGAGTTGAGTGGGAAGAAGATCAATACCCCAAGATGAAGTTTGTTCCTCAACAAGATAAGTATGATCCTACTTATTTCCAATGAACACACGCTCAAGATGATCTTCCACCACAAGACCACAAGCTAAAAGGCAAGGACAAGCTTCAAGAGGAGATTGATGCATTTGAAGAAGCTCCCAAAGCCTTGGTCAAGTGGGTTCCCAAGACTACATCAAGTTCTACTTCATCAAGTACGACTACAACTCCAAGGATTCCCATCAAAATGGTGTGGATCTCGAAGAAGAAGAACTAGAGATTTCTTGAGGGTGACTCCGCCAACATACTTCACTCATATCATTTTGGCGAGGACAAGTGCAAACAACTTCCATATCTTGCACTAGTTCAAGGAGTCACAAACCCTCTTGTTGGTAAGACAAGGGACAAGGTAACCTAATGCTTTCATGGACATCATCCTATGTGAACGTTACTCTATGTCTATGGATATCCTTGTTTGTTCCTTGTGGGACTAACCCGTGTAGGTATTGAGAGTGCAACTCACTCCAAAGGATTGCTCCAAAGGATCTACATCAACATTGAGCATCTACATCTTCAACACCTACATGAAGTCATCATCGACAAAACCCAAGGTTAGTTCATCCCTCTTAGGGGGGACATCACATCTAGGGGGAGCTTTACTCCAATCAATTGAGCTAAAGCAACTCTAATGGTGTGAACACAATAATGCTTTATGTAAAAATGGCAACCCCACTTGCACTTAACGATGAGTATGACCTATGATCAAGTGTTCTCATTTGCTAAGTCAATATACTCATATATAGATGACCTAGTCATCACCAAATTGCTTGATAGATGCTAGAGTGTTTGTGCATGCTTTGTCACATATTTCGTTTGCCATCTTATTGTGTGAGCATGTTGGATGCATATTTTACTCATTCAAGGACATCCATTTGTTGCTTTGATTGTTTGCCTTTTTCTCTTCTGCCAAATAGATGGACAAGAATGCCTAAGAACTCCCTCTAGCTATCTATGCTTTCCTCGTCTCAAACTATATTCATGCTACATCACAAAGTTTGATCAAGTCAGATTCATACCACTCTGTGTGAGGAGCACTCGGAGTCCCCGATTCGTCATAGACTTAAACTTCCAAAACCCCTTTGTGCATTTCGGTATGACCGAGTCATCCATTTCGATCACACCGAGACCACTAAGTTGATCTAGGTTTTCAATCTCGGTGCAACCGATTAGAACGTTTCGGTCACACTGAGTTGCAGTAACCGCTTGTAGTTCTGCATCTCGGTGCCACCGAGTCGTTTCACTCGGTCACACCGATAGTGTCAGGTTATATATACTGACGGGTCAAATTTTGGAAATTTTTCCGAAACTCCTCACCCGCGCGTAACCTGCTCTGCCTCTTCGGGTCTCCGGATTGTCCTCTCGCCGCCAGCGAGCTCCTGCCGCTGGTCTCCGCCGCCGTCAACGGCAATGTGCTCCGTCGTTGCCGCCGTAGAGAACACTCGCCTCTCTAGGGTAAGTGTTCGACCCCTTGTGCTGTCGTCTTCACTCCAATTCCTAGCACAAGGACAATGCCATGTTTCTGGCCACGATTGATATTGATTCATCCAGCTAAAACTCCCTTAGGTCTAGATTGATTAGAAAATTTTAGGGTTAGCTCTCCGCAGAACTCATCTCGGACCGACCGAACTGTAGATATCAGTCTCACAGATTCGGCCTTGGCCATTGCACATGCCCTTTTCGGTCTGACCGAAACGTGCAAATCGGTGTGACTGAGTTCAAGATTCTGTGAAACCCTAGCAATCTCGGTGCCACCGAACGGTGACTCAGCCCTACCGAGTCCACTAGTTTAGGTTCCAAGTGTTGCTTCGGTATCACCGAGTTGGTCAATTTGGTAGCTCCGAGATCACTTTTGTAGAGAACTAAAACTAAGATTTTTAACTCAATTATTTTGCAAAACCTCCGTACTTTGTGATGCTCATCTACTCTACCTCATCTACAACCTATTCACAGGGTCTGCTGACAGTTTGCCTGCAAGATGTCTGATCAAAGTGAGAACCAAAACAAATCTGAAGAACAGGTCCAGATGAGTGAGGGCACTAGTACCTCCAGATCTTTTGATGATGGAAGCAGGAGCACTTCAAGCAACTTACCTAAGGCAGCAACCAGATCTAGAAACAATCAAGAGGACTGCTGCTGACCAGAAGAGAAGTTGTGGGTATGCTCCACACATTCAGGAGCTCATCAACTCTAAGATGGGCACATGAACTTATTTGCTAGACAAGGAGCATCTAGCCATATATCCTAATTTTGAAGACAATACCGTTGTGATGACTGAGGAAGATCCATCATCTGTGCAAGCACATGAGAAGAGAGAGAAGGCAAGGGAAGAGAAAGCTGCAAGGATGCCAACTGCTGAAGAGGCATCTCAAGTATTCCTGAAGAGCAAGCAAGATCAGCTTGGATATCTGATTCAGGCTACACTGAGGATTGAGAAGCGCTTGGCCACCCTGACTCAGAATCAGGAGAGCCTAGAGAGGATTGTGGAAACAAATTTCTATGATCTTGATCTCAAGGTGACTGAGATTCAGACTGCAGTTGAGCAGCTTCAGGAGGAAGCAGGGGAGAGGAGAGGAAAAGAAACCACTGATGCTTTCAAGCGTGTGCCATGAGGTCCAAGGTCTGCTACAGTGCCAGTCTCAGATGCTAGAGCTTTAGTGTCAGCACCAGCAGCTACAGCTCCAGTGCCACCTCCAGCACCTACTCTAGCAGCTCCAACTACTTCATCGGAAGCCTTCGTCCTTGGAGTTATATCCACACATCCTCTAGCTATTATATGTAGTACTAGCAAGATGGCCATGCGTTCCACGGAACATCAAGATGATTGAGGGGAGGCCTTATTTGCAAATATGGAGAGGGGTGTGGGTATCTTTTTTCAAAATTGCCATAGTTTCCTTCCTATCCATCAGATATAAATCGGACGGCTTATATTGCAGGATGGCAGGCACACCATCATCAACGACTCTGTTTTTTATAAGAGTAGAGATAAAATATATTATATGTAGTATAACATGTTCATAACCACACCATGTGTATCACCGTTATATATATTCATGCATGCGTCGGTTTAAAACACTGATAAATTCTTCAAATATCTGAATTCACTTTTTATAATGAATTATGATCTCTATTCGTCTTTTACACCCACACAATCCTCTTACCTTTGTAGCTAGCGCTAACTTTCTCTCGTACATGCACACGCCAGCATCCCTCTCACCCTCCCTCAGCATTCTCTAGCTCCATTGCACAAATTCGTCTTTTAAATTTAGGTCATTCACCCACGGTGTGTGTAGGCCCCCAGCTCCTTCTTTACGGCACACATCGATCGATATGCCTCTCTAGCCAGGTGTGCCTACCACAAACACAAGCTTCCCCTCTTCTCTTCTCACCGTCCATGCCTCACTCCTACCCCTCTTTTCATCGATCACTTACTCGCACACTCCTTCCCCCTCGATATAGTATGCCTCTCACACCACCTCCTAGATGCATCCCTCTCTCTATCCTTCTCCCCGAGCCTTATTTTCTTCTAACACATACATGCATGTATACCAATCGATCTCCCTACATATACCTAGGTCGACTTTAACTATTTCCCCCCACCCATCGATCGACATACCTCACAAGTTATGTCTCTCCTTTCTCTGACAAAGGATGATTGATCTTGCTATGTAGTTACGTCTGCTTACCACAACCATATTGTCCCCCTCATCATTTGTGCATGCCTCCAGACCCGTCTCTCACACACACGCGCACAGACAGGCAGCCATCCCCTCTCTTATTGATATTGCAGGTGTGGCCTCCGTTTGTCTAGCAAGCCTCTCCCACCATTTGTTAGAAGCAACTCCACCACCACCCCCTCCAACACTCTAGCTCTGTCTCTCTCCCAACCTTATTCCTCTCCTACACATATGCATGGATGCCGATCGATCTCCCTTAATACATAAGGTAGGCCTCTCTCCTCCGCCACACATATACTAGCCATTGTACCTCTATAGTTAATTAGGTCTCCCCCACCCCCACCACACACTGATAGTTGAGCGTTGTAGGTAGGTATCCATGCCATAGAGACAAACTGCACCTGTCCCCTCTCACGTTCTAGTAGGCCAGCCACCCTATATCTTTGACGTGGGTGGCACACACAAATTCGATGGCACTCTTCATCGATCGCGCACACGCACACACACACACATCATCCCTCTCTTCGATTCTATGGATACCTCAAGCCGATGATACCTCCAC
Source organism: Triticum aestivum (assembly GCF_018294505.1). Lineage (NCBI taxonomy): Eukaryota > Viridiplantae > Streptophyta > Magnoliopsida > Poales > Poaceae > Triticum > Triticum aestivum. The sequence goes on from NC_057794.1 coordinate 409,344,644, forward strand.
TCTCTTCTCGTGGATCGCCCCTCTATATATATGATATATCCAGGACTTTATTTCACACACATTGCATATGTTAAATTTTTATCAACCCCCCCAAAACACTCACGAACCCACACACTATATCTATCTATGTTTGTATCTCTCTCACACAACCCCACGTAGGTGGTGTACGTACACGAAGAGAATAGGTACACGTACTCACGCTTCATGCCCAGCCACACCCGCGCGGGTACACGGTGGAGCTCATTTCTATACGAAATGGCAGCCCACGTGCTAATTTGAATGTGTGTAGCGGTTGTTTACCTGCGGAGGTCATGTACCACGCGTGCACGAAACAAAGTTCGACTTGATGCGTTGGCGCATTATTTTTAAATAAAGTTATATTGCTCAATGGCACGTACACAAAATATAAAACGATTTTTATGGAGAAAAAGGTAGTCCGCTCCACTATATACAATGGAGCATGTCTGACTAGGTTTGTCTCTCTTCAGAGTATCTCACACAAGGCGGCGGTGGCCTCTCTCTCTCTCTCACCGTTGGTCACTGATCCGGCCGCATCCCATCCGCTGACGGAAAGGGAGGATGTCCATTGATTCTCCGTTCGACGACGCCGAGGCAGCACGTCCTGATCTGTGGTACCCAATGTTCTCTCTGACCAAGTTCCGGCGCGGTAGGGCCTACGCCACCTGCTCACTACCGCAGTATGGGGAGATCCTGCCCGCTGTCGCTCACCTAGTTACATCCCAACAACCCCCAGGTATCCCCTTCGGCCTTGCTCCACTGCCTGTCTTCCCACGTCGCTGCTTGTGGAAAATCTTGCATGTGGATCTTCCATAGTTGTTTGCCCAAAACGTAGCTCGTGCGACGTGCTTTCCATATTGCAATCTCGTCCTCACACCGTTTTAGACAAACACAACCGTGTTGTTATCTTCCCTTAGGACAAGGAATATGCTTCTTTTTTGTCGTCGTATGTGTCATCAACTGTTATTGGCCAGTAATTGTTTCCTCTCTACCTCTTTTTTGCAAACAGGGCTATCCATTTCACCTTGTTGCTATTGCGACCTTTTGGTGAACTGCACAAATCACTTTTTTCTTAAGAGTGTTTTGTGCAGTTGTACTAAAATTTCACACGTGCAACGTCTCTACATTTCAGTGCGACTACACAAAGGGAGATTGGTTTTGCTCTATCCTCCTCATCCAACTCCGAGCCTATTCTTCTCCAACTATTTGCTTAATCTTCTCCAACTAGTTAGTCTTAAGAGAGACTGCAAAGGTGTCCGGATTCTATTTGTGTGTTTATTGTTTCATCAGCAGTCCTCTATTATTGTAATCACACTTAATATCTTGGGAACAGGGATGCTCAGCTCTATTTTTGTGGAACTGCACAAAATGATCGGAATGTTGCATGCTCCAGACAGCTACTTTTTTCCCAACATGCCTTGTTAATTTAGCCAGAGCTGGGGGGACATTGTTGCCAATGAAAGCATGGATCAATTTTAATTTAACACCTTCTCACAACTTTGTCTTCAGTTGTGATGTAAATATTAGCTTTGATCTGCTAATCATTGAGATGCATTATCAAGGAAGTTAGTTTTTTATTGTTTCCGAAAGAGCATGGATGGCAAGACACACGAAAGAAAAGCTGAAAGCTCAGGGCATTGTACAATTTCATGTCGTTGGAAAATTATTTGTATAGTACGACAATTATGTAAACAAATTCTAGAAGCTTGATAGCATTGCGAGAAGCCTCTTCAACATCCGGGTCCACGTGCCACGCACAAAATTATACTTCCTCCGTTCCTAAATATTTGTCTTTTTACAACTTTCAAGTGGACATATTTTAGAGTGTAGATTCACTCATTTTGCTTCGTATGTAGTCACTCTTTGAAATCTCTAGAAAGACAAATACTCTGGAGTATATTTAAGAACCGAGGGAGTTGTCCACAACCGCATGGGAGACTTAGCCCGGTCGTTGCGCCGCATTAATAGTGAGTAATGAGCAGTCAAATCATAAGCCCCACCTTTCCCACTATAAGTTGCTCGGAAGAAGCAACCATCAATACGCTCTTCTTTGAATCCACTCATACTACTCCATCTGTCACTGTTTATAGAGCGCTTAAAAAAACAATCTCTGGGACCAAGGCGACTAGAGATCGGCCTGAAAAAATAGCATTGGTAGTTATAGCACGTCGTCTATTACTAGAGGAAATAATGCGTACACACATGCATGCAGTGCTTCCACCCCGGGTACACACATGCATGCACTTACTCCACTCCGTAGTACATCGAGAGAAAATTGTGGACTTGATTGCGGTTACCACGCCCTAATTAATTGAGCGCGCCCTAATTAAACCAAACACGTCTAAAGTCTCTTTGGTGGTGGAAATGCATGGAGAGAAATGCATCAGAATGAAGCGCGCCCTATAAACTGTGACGGAGGGAGGAGTAGTATTAAGGTGCAAAACCAAGTACGCGCATGGCCAATCGATCAACGCACTTCCTCTTGGCATATCACTGACATGTGGGACCGGAGTGTGAGCAAACCGATCTCAATTGACGACAAAATGGCCAACCTGCCGTTCCTTGAGAGAGACGAGGAGCGAGAACACACAGACGGGCTCACATGGAGGCCAAGATATATTCGAGCATGGTTGATCTATATCATCATTACATGTTTGATGTTTTTTAATACTACTATTGGGCTGCCATTTTCTGCCCTTCTCCTGAATAAATGTGTACTTTATCAGAGATTAAAATAAAATAAGAGTACAAACGCTCCACCATGCGGTTCTAGTAGTAGTAGTACTCGTACTACTAAACCTTGCGCTTGGCTCTTCGCCTCTTCGTGAAGTTGAACAATGATGGTATTCTGCATGTTGGGTACTACAGTGTATGCCGCTGGCAATCTGACACCGAATGAACTGCTGCATGTCCACCTCCTGGGCAAGGGTTGGTTGCATTAGTCAAAAGGCGTAAGCGAGGTTCACCTTGTCTTGCAAGCTTCTCCTCGTTCTACGAGTTGACGGGACACACCAAAAATTAGTGCTAGTCCATACTCCCTCCTTTTCTGTTAATATGGCTTAATCTTTTTTGCGGGTAAATGAGAGGGCTTTATTCATATATAAGCATTCTTAGGACGATCAACCAAGAGACTGGTCACTAGGAAGCAAGGTACCCCGCAAAAAAATAAGAAGGAAGTGAGGTGTTTCATCAAGCCAGCTCTCGGCCACATTCAAAGTGCAGCAAACATGGTTCGCACAAAGATGCGCCGCAAGGTTTGCTGACCTGTTTACATGCTGAATAACAAAAAAAGAGGAAATATTACCGAGCGCTCCTATTTGTAACAAGAGATGAGCCAGAATTAAGCGAGAATTGTGGCGAGTGTTCCATGCAATCAACTTCCATTATCACATGTGAGAACCCTCGAAGAAAACCAAATGTGTTGAAGATTGCTTTATCACATTTTATAAAATATAATAAGAGTGCAGATGCTCCTCCATCCGGTTCCTAGTAGTAGTACATACCTCTATAGTAGTAGTACTAGTACTAGTAAACTTTGCGCTTGGCTGTTTGCCTCTTCGGGAAGTTGAACAATAATAATACTAGTATATTGTATGCTTCTGGCAATCTGACATCGAATTAACTATTGCACGTCCACCGCCTGAGCGAGGGAGAGCTTGCATTAGTCAAAAGTTTCTCCTTGTCCTGTGAGCCACCGCGCGCAAGCTTCTCCCGTCCTGCAAGCTTTTCCTTGTTCGGCAAGTTGACGGGACACAACAAAGTAATGCTAGTCCATACTGCCTCCTTTCCGGTTAATATGGCTTAATTTCAAACGAGATAAATACACTGTCTGTCACTGTATCTATACCTACTATTAAATGGAATAGGTATTCTTTGTTTGGTTTAGTCCTTTTCGTTCGGTTTACACATGCCAAGCGATCTGGGCCAGGTACTTGTATGTTTATGGGAATTAAACATAGGACCTCCTCTCTAGCTCTGATGTAACAACCAACGACCTATCTTCCTTTCAAATTTACTAATCCCAACTCGCTCTAAAAATACGAGTGACAGTCATCATGTCTAGGGTGAGCTAATCAAACAAATGAGCTAATACAGGAAGGATTGTGGGCTTAAATACAATATTTAAAAGGACGTGGCTAATTAAAGAAAGGATTATGGGTAAACCGGTGGAATAACTAAAAGAAATATTGCGATCTTAAAAAATTCTACATGAAGGATTTGAGGTAAAAGGTAGGATAATTAAAAATAAGAATATGTAGGCTTCAATGTGCTGGGGCTATTAAATTAGAAAAGGAAGGATATGAGTCCCGACTAAAACAGGTAAAAACATCATGGTAATTAATGAAATGATTATACTTAAATGCCATTAAAAAGGATTATACTTCAATGGAATCAGTGGGAGATTATGCCCGACAAAGAAATTTTGAACACGGCTAAATTGCAATGTATTTTTTATGTTCATTTTCTAGAAGGATGCTACATTGCATCATGTTCTTCATAGTGAATCCGGTGCTGTGGGACATTATGCTTGCACAAAACATCATTTTTTTCTATTACAACGCACGGGCATATGTGCTAGTATTTGTAAAAATACAGTCAGTGGACTTCATAATATGCTCATTGCACTCAATATATATATTTTCTGGTGTTTATACGTCACTAGCTCACCCTAGCTGAGTATGTGTGTGCATGCACTTGTGATGACCCACAAGTGTAGGGGATCTATCATAGCCTTTTCGATAAGTAAGAGTGTCGAACCCAACATGGAGCAGAAGGAAATGATAAGCGGATTTCAGCAAGGTATTCTCTGCAAGCACTGAAATTATCGGTAACAGATAGTTGTGAGATAAGATAAATTGTAACGAGCAACAAGTAATGAAAGTAAATAAGATGTAGCAAGATGGCCCAATCCTTTTTGTAGCAAAGGACAAGCCTGGACAAACTCTTATATGAAGAAAAGCTCTCCCGAGGACACATGGGAATTATCCTCAAGCTAGTTTTCATCACGCTCATATGATTCGCGTTCGGTACTTTGATAATTTGATATGTGGGTAGGCTGGTGCTTGGGTACTGTCCTTACTTGGACAAGAATCCCACTTATGATTAACCCCTATTGCAAGCATCCGCAACTACAACGTAAGTATTAAGGTAAACCTAACCATAGCATGAAACATATTGATACGTCTCCGTCGTATCTACTTTTCCAAATGCTTTTGCCCTTGTTTTGGACTCTAACTTGTATGATTTGAATGGAACTAACCTGGACTGACGTTGTTTTCAGCAGCACTGCCATGATGTTGCTTTATGTGCAGAAAACAAAAGTTGTCGGAATGACCTGAAACTCCACGGAATATCTTACAATAAATAATAAAAAATCCTCGCCAAAGATGAATACCAGGGGGCCCACACCCTGTCCACGAGGGTGGGGGGCACCCCCCCTAGGGCGCCCCCCTAGGGCGCGCCCCCTACCTCATGGGCCCCCTGGAGACCTCCCGACTCCAACTCCAACTCTATATATCTGCTTTCAGGGAGAAAAAAATAGGAGAGAAGAAATCATCACGTTTTACAATACGGAGCCGCCGCCAAGCCCTAAAACCTCTCGGGAGGGCTGATCTGGAGTCCGTTCGGGGCTCCGGAGAGGGGAATCCGTCTCTATCGTCATCATCAACCATCCTCCATCACCAATTTCATGATGCTCACCGCCGTGCGTGAGTAATTCCATCGTAGACTTGCTGGACGGTGATGGGTTGGATGAGATTTATCATGTAATCGAGTTAGTTTTGTTAGGGTTTGATCCCTAGTATCCACTATGTTCTGAGATTGATGTTGCTTTGACTTTGCTATGCTTCATGCTTGTCACTAGGGCCCGAGTGCCATGATTTCAGATCTGAACCTATTATGTTTTCATCAATATATGAGAGTTCCTATCTTGCAAGTCTATAGTCACCTATTATGTGTTATGATCCGTTAACCCCGAAGTGACAATAATCAGGATACTTATCGGTGATGACCATAGTTTGAGGAGTTCATGTATTCACTATGTCCTAATGATTTGTTCCGGTTCTCTATTAAAAGGAGGCCATAATATCCCGTAGTTTCCATTAGGACCCCGCTGCCACGGGAGGGTAGGACAAAAGATGTCATGCAAGTTCTTTTCCTTAAGCACGTATGACTATATTCAGAATACATGCCTACATTACATTGATGAATTGGAGCTAGTTTTGTCTCAGTCTATGTTATGACTGTTACATGATGAAACCACATCCGGCATAATTATCCATCACTGATCCGATGCCTACGAGCTTTCCATATATTGGTTTACGCTTATTTACTTTCCCGTTGCTATTGTTACAATCACTACAAAATACCAAAAACATTACTTTGCTTTCGTTACTCTTTTGTTACCGTTACCATCACTATCATATTACTTTGCTACTAAACACTTTGCTGCATATACTAAGTTTCCAAGTGTGGTTGAATTGACAACTCGGCTGCTAATACTTGGGAATATTCTTTGGCTCCCCTTGTGTCGAATCAATAAATTTGGGTTGAATACTCTACCCTCGAAAGCTGTTGCGATCCCCTATACTTGTGGGTTATCAAGACTTATTTCTGGCACCGTTTCCGGGGAGCATAGCTCTGTTCTTTGAGTCACTTGGGATTTATATCTGCTGCACACTATGAAGAACTTGAAAGACGCTAAGACAACAATTTATCCCTCAACTACAAGGGGAGGTAAGGAACTGCCGTCTAGCTCTGCACTTGATTCACCTTCTGTTATGAGTAAGCTTGCGACACCTAAACCAGCTTCTGGTATTCATTCTGATATGTCGCATGTTATTGATGACGCTACTTCTGTTATACATGATACTTATGATGAAACTACTTCTATGCTTGATACTACTGTGCCACTTGGTGATTTTCTCGAGGAACGACTTGCTAGGGCTAGAGAGATTAAAAATATTGAATCTGATTATGATGATCAAAGTGATGATGAAGAATCACATGTTATTCCTGAGGGTTATTTATTTGATCAAGAAGCTTCTCTAGCTATTTTAGCTTGCAAAGATAGATATGAGCTCAAGAGGTTATTAGCTAAATGGAAGCAGCAATCTCTTAATGCTAGAATGAAACGTGACCCTGCTTTCGCTGCTTCACCTATCTGTGTTATTGATAAGGATTATGAATTCTCTGTTGATCCTGATATAATTAATTTGGTTGAATCTGATCCTTTTCATGGCTATGAATCTGAAACTGTTGTGGCACATCTTACTAAATTAAATGATATAGCCACCCTGTTCACTAATGATGAGAGATCTCACTACTTTTATATCCTTAAAATATTTCCGTTCTCATTAAAGGGTGATGCTAAGATATGGTTTAATTCTCTTGATCCTGGTTGTGTGCATAGTCCCCATGATATGATTTACTACTTCTCTACATAATATTTCCCTGCTCATAAGAAACAAGCTACTTTAAAGGAAATATACAACTTTGTGCAAATTAAAGAAGAGAGTCTCCCACAAGCTTGGGGGAGGCTTCTCAAGTTACTTAATGCTTTGCCTGATCATCCTCTTAAGAAAAATGAAATACTTGATATCTTTTATAATGGACTAACCGATGCTTCCAGAGATTACCTGGATAGTTGTGCTGTTTCTCTTTTCAGGGAAAGAACACCGGATGAAGTTGAAATCTTATTGAATAATATGCTGACAAATGAAAATAATTGGGCACCTCCCGAGTCAGCTCCTGAGCCAGCTCCTCCTCCAATTAATGATCCTATTCCTAAACCAACTCCAAAGAAGAGAAGTGTTCTATTTCTCAGTCCCGAAGATATGCAAGAGGCAAAGAAATCTATGAAAGAAAAAGGTATTAAAGCTGAAGATGTTAAGAATTTACCTCCTATTGAAGAAATACATGGTCTTAATTTACCGCCTATTGAAGAAACATATGATCTTAATCCTTTATTTATTGAAGAACCTCCAAACCTCGATAACCCAACATAGGTAGTAAAGGAAAATTCTCTCTATAGATATGATAAAGCTGAAATCCCTCCTGCTAAAATTGCTAGTCAATGCTTGGATGAGTTTGATAATTTTATGTTTAAGCAAGAAAACTTCAATGCTTATTTTGGTAGACAATTAAAACAAGATGCTGATATGATTACATATATTAGGTGATTATATGGCTAATATTAGAGGTGAACTAAAACATGTTAGCAAACATGCTTCTATGGTTACCACTCAAGTAGAACAAGTACTTAAAGCTCAAAAGGAACTGCTCAATGAGATGAATAGTAAGAAAAATAATTATGATGTTAAAGTGGCTACTAGAACTGGTAGAATGACTCAGGAATCTTTGTATCCTGAAGGCCACCCTAAGAGAATTGAGCAAGATTCTCAGATAAATAATATTGATGCACCTAGTTCTTCTAAAAGGAAGAAAAATAAAAATGATAGAACTGTGCAAACTTTTAGTGAACCTATTGCTGAACCACCTGATAATCCCAATGGTATATCTATGTCTGATGCCAAAACACAATCTGGCAATGAACATGAACCTAATGAAAATGTTAATGATGATGTTCATAATGATGCTCAACCTAGTAATGATAATGATGTAGAAATTGAACCTGCTGTTGATCTTGATAACCCACAATCAAAGAATCAACGTTATGATAAGAAAGACATTGTTGCTAGGAAACATGGTAAAGAAAGAGAGCCTTGGGTTCAGAAACCCATGCCTTTTCCTCCCAAACCATCCAAGAAAAAGGATGATGAGGATTTTGAGCGCTTTGCTGAAATGATTAGACCTATCTTTTTGCGTATGCGATTGACTGATATGCTCAAAATGAATCCTTATGCTAAGTACATGAAAGATATTGTTACAAATAAAAGAAAGATACCAGAAGCTGGAATTTCCACCATGCTTGCTAATTATACTTTTAAGGGTGGAATACCAAAGAAACTTGGAGATCCAGGAGTATCCTACTATACCATGCTCCATTAAAAGAAACTATGTTAAGACTGCTTTATGTGATCTTGGAGCCGGAGTTAGTGTTATGCCTCTCTCTTTATATCGTAGACTTGACTTGAATAATTTGACACCTACTGAAATATCTTTGCAAATGGCTGATAAATCAACTGCTATACCTGTCGGTATTTGTGAGGATGTGCCTGTTGTGGTTGCAAACGTTACTATTTTAACAGACTTGTTATTCTTGATATTCCCGAGGACGATAGTATGTCTATTATTCTTGGAAGACCTTTTCTTAATACTGCAGGGGCTGTTATTGATTGCAACAAAGGCAATGTCACTTTTCATGTTAATGGTAATGAGCATACGGTACACTTTCCGAGGAAACAACCTCAAGTTCATAGTATCAATTCTATCGGAAAAATTCCATCGATTATATTTGGAGGTTTTGAATTTCCTCTTCCTACTGTCAAGAAGAAATATGATATACTTATTATTGGGGATGTGCATATCCCCGTTGAGGTAACCTAGTGTTATTCGAAATTTCTCCGGTTTCATGTTAATCGGAATGAGTTTGTTAACAAGACCTGATCAACCTTGTTAGTGGATTCCTTTTGACGAGCATGAGATGGATGAAACTAGAAGCACAACCTTCTGTACCCTCTCTATACTTTCTGTTATTTAGTTGAAATAAAGTAAAAATGGTATTTTTCTATCTGTTTCCTGCCTCATGGGCCCACGGTGGCCCTCCTCCACTTATTCATGCACCCACCCTCTTCTTCTTCCTCCGACAAACACGAAAAACCAACTCAAGCACGAGTTCCAGCCCTCTTTGCTGCCATTTTCGATCTCCTTGCTCAAAGCTCCTCTCACAAAATTGCTTGGGGAGATTGTTCCTTGGTATGTGACTCCTCCATTGGTCCAATTAGTTTTTGTTCTAGTTCTTTATTCATTGCAAATTTTTGCTGCTTAGGTGACCCTGTTCTTGAGCTTGCATGTCAAATTTATATGGTCAAAAGTAGTTTTGATGCATGATATAGGCTCTAGGCACTTGTAGGAGTGGTTGCTATCAATATTATTGAGTTTGGTTTACTTTTATTTTGAAGTTACTAAAAATTTCAGAATTTTTCAGAAAATGATGAGGAGACTTTTGAGGGGCTCATCGAGCCAAAGCTCGAAGGAGAAGGCACCGAAGCCTAAGTATAATTTGCCTCGCACCGCGGAGGTTCAGGCGTGTGAATGGCCTTCCGAGGATTTCTTAAGAGCAGCCGGGATTTATGAAGATTTTCATGAGTTGGCTCAGACTGCAGGACTTACCGCTTTCCTCCATGACCAATGCGATCAGTATCTCTTGCTCACAAATAACTTTGTGCAAAACTTTCATTTTCATTCTAAGAACTCACCACCTACGATGGAATTTCATTTATATGATGAGCATAAGGAGATGTCACTTTATGATTTCTGTCGGATTTGTTTAGTCCGTTTTGGGGGCAATACAGAAGAACCACATCGTGATTATGTGGAGGGATTTATTGACACTATTGCTGTAGGGGAAACAAGGAAGGTTTTCGATGCACGAATCACTAGCATAAATTTTCCCGTTTTACGCTACTTTGCATTATTTGCTAGTCGTTGCTTAATTGGTCACGGAAACTGTGGAAACCTGAGTATCCATGATATTATTATTTTGCACCACGGCTTATACGGTGATAACTCTTTTAGTATAGGCGGCATTATTGCTAGACGGTTAAGTATGAACCTTACTAAGGGTCCCATCTTTGGAGGCATTTATGCTTCATGCCTCGCCGCACATTTTAACATACCTATTAGGCATTATGAGAAGGAAGAAAAGGTGTTGCCTCGTGTTTATCTAGATTATAAAAGTATGGTAGCACATGATTTTATTGTTAAGAATAGGGAAGGAGATCTTCAATATCAATTGTTCTTTAATAAACATCATCATGAGACTATTACCTTGCCTGCTCCTTCTTTGTTTGATTTGACTGTAGGCACGTACTTTGTTCCGTTGGCGGCTATTCACTCCTACCGGAACCCTGCACCAGCCCCGGAACCGGAACCACAAGAGGAGCCTCCACGACAGTCTGTTTATTCTTTGGATCCGGAGATGGCGGTCAGCCAACGGCAGTCCGAGTCTTGTTCATCATAGTACGACCCCAACAACTATTATTATGGATATCAGCCAGGCCAACCGTGACCATATACCAACTTAGGCCAAAAGCCTAAGCTTGGGAGAGTACGTATTTCTCACCGACATTACATTTATGTTCACACACACTCATTGCTAGATGTCGGTGTTCATACTTTTTCATTGTATCATCCATGCTAGTTTATTTCTGTCAGTGTACTAGAATAGGGGTACCCTAGTACCCCGAACTTGTGCATGGGCAGTTGCAGCACCCCGCGGCAAAGGCTTGCCGGGCGAACGCCAAGATCCCCCAAGGTTACCTTGGAGCCATCCAAGAACAAAGTATTTAAGCTAAGGAGACAAGACCCCGGCAAGAGGAGCTTGCCGGGAAGGCCAACCAAGGCGCTCCAAGGAACTTGCCGCGACGCGCCACGCGCTCCGGCAAGGCAGCAAGGCCCCGGCAAGAGGAGCTTGCCGGGAAGACTAAACAAGGTACACCGAGGTCCGGTGAGCGACGAGCTTCTGGGCCCAGCGAAGATAACGACAGCGGCAAGGCGCTTGCCGCGGCAGGCGGCCACTCTGCATCCACGCTCCAGCGCATCCACCAACGTGCCGCTCTGGGGGCCTCTCCGGGCGCGCGTGGCGGGAGGTTGTGCAGCCAGCGGTGCGCAGTGGCATGCGAAGCTGACAAGATCGCCATCGTGGCGAACGGTGGCGCCCCTAACGGTCCTTTTCTGCACTGTTCGGGCGACTCAGACGGGCATTTAATGCCCTTGTCCCCTGCCGTCAGGGTTAGGTAGGGTGCACTGTACAAGCAACTGTATCAACTACCTCACTTTTTACGTTTTTACCCTCCTCTGCGTTGCCACCTGTCGGTGACCCCTTTAGCATATAAAAGGAGGCCCATGCGCAACGTAGAGGGGGTTCGGTTAAAAGGTTTGGACAGTTAGCTTCGATTCAGTGGTAGCCCAGAAAAACATCACACTCTCTCGCTCGAGAGCAAGAACACCAGATAATACAACCAGACAAGCAGCAATAGGAGTGTTATCTCTCCGGAGAGCTCCGAAGCTGGGTAAACTGCTCGTGTGCTTCGCCTCGATCTGCTCTTCGTGCGACCTCCGCCCCCCCACCGAACCGAAAGGGGCCCGGTCCGCCGGCCCCATAGGTGTTCGTGGATCAGTTTCCCCGACATCTTTGGCGCGCCAGGTAGGGGTCGTTGAGATTGTGTGAACCAGATCCTGCGTTTACACAAGCTAGATACATATTCCCTTCATCAATATGCCACCGAAGAAGAAGACTTCGGCGGCAGCCGCTCCATCCACGTCACTTCCGCCACCGTTGGAACAAACGAGTGGTGGGATGGACGCCGGCGGAAGAAAGGACGTCGACGAGGAAGCTCATGATGCCGCCAGGTCCAAGAACAAGGCTGCACAAACCTCGGCGACTGTACATGTTCCATGCCACTCTCAGGAGGCGCAAGATCAACAGCGTCATGGCACTAGCAGTGCCATACGCATGATAGCCCAAGACCAACCTGGTGGATCTCGGGCCGCTCAAGACCAGCATGCACGCCAGCATGCTGGCACGAGCGGGGCGCGGTCGCCTGGACGGGATACTGCTCCTTCTAACATAGTTAGAAGTTCGAGCACGTCCCGCTCCTCGCGTCGTCCGCCACTGCCACCCACCACTCCAGCAGAAGCTTTGGCGCGAGCTCAACTTCTCCTAGATTACCCTCCAACGTCAGACAAGATTGACGAATGGAGGGCCACCATTCAGAGTCTCATCGTCTACGCCAACAGCGACACTCCACGGCAGCCAAGCGCGTCGCCGCCACGGCAGAACCGCCGGACGCGAGCCGGTGGCGACGAAACGGGCGGAGGGGCAACTCCCATGCAATCACCGCCCCGAAGGCCAAGATCGCCGACTCGCCGGATCCACCTCGACAGCGACTCCACTGCATCGTCGGATCCACGAGCTCGTTGCGATCAGCGCCAAGTTCTTCATGATGGACAACAAGAAGACACTCGAACCCGCATCGAGCGCCGAAGAGAAGCGTGACGTCAATCCGACAAGCGCGCTGGGCCCTCTGTTGACATGCATGCACCAGGGGAACCAGGCGATCTGCCGTACGCGGTAGGTTGTCCTGCGTTCACTCGTGAGCTGCGGCGAGTCCAGTGGCCCAGTACAAAGAACTTTAAGCCAGACGTACCGGAGAAGTACGACGGCAAGACGCATCCGTCAGAGTTCCTCAGCATCTACACCATTGTGGTGCAAGCTGCCGGGGGACGAGATGACAAGATCCTTGCCAACTACTTCCCGCTGGTGCTCAAGCCCAACGCCAGGTCCTGGCTCATGCACTTGCCGGACAACTCCATATCCTCTTGGGCTGATCTGTGCCATCAGTTTGTCGGCGCCTTTACAGGCGGACACAAGCCTCATGGCCAGGAGAGTGATCTTCATCTGCTCGCCCAGAAGGAAGGAGAGCCCCTGCGCAAGTACATTCAGAGATTCATTAGTGTGTAGCACAACATCCCAGACGTCCACCCTGCCGCGGTGATCAGCGCGTTCCATCAGAACGTGCGGAACCGCAGGATGTGGGAGGAAATGGCGATGTGCAAGATCAGGGACGTCAGTGAGTTGTATGCGCTGGCCGACAAGTGTGCGCGTGCTGAGGAAGGGAGGAGACTCCCCGAAGAAAATATAGGAGCGGGAGGATCTGACAGTGAAGATGCTGCCCCGACAAGGAAAAACCGGCGGCGGAACAACGGAAGGAGGAAAGGCAAAGAAGTGCTAGTTGTTGAGCAGTCCGGCCACGGTGGTAGCGTCGAGGAAGCCAAAGCTGGTGACTCCGGCAAGGAGGTTGCCGCGGAGGTGGCGGTCACCGACAAGGAGGACGGCACCAACAAGCAGTATTGCAAGATCCACCGCACCAAGGGCCATGATCTCCAGAACTGTAAGAAAGTCGAACAGCTTGTTGAGCAACAAAAAGCTGAATACGAGCGGCGCGACAAGGAGAAGGCCCAGGAAGGAGCTGGTGGATCCGGCAAGAAACGTCCTGGCCGAGGAGGACGCCGCGGCAAAGCCAAGTAGCGGCAAGGAGACAGACCTCCTCGCGGCCGCGACAAGGATGAAGATGACGGCGACGATGAAGATATGGATGATGATGAGACTGATGAGCAGGAGTTCCAGAAAGCCACAGAGGTCCTGTGCGTTGACGGTGGTGCTTCCCTGCATGCCTCGCACTGCCAGCTCAAGCAGTGGGTGCGGGAAGTTAATGCAGCAGAACCACCCGTCGAGTCACGCAAGCCTCTGAAATGGTCCGGCACGCCTATCATCTTTGATATTGAGGACCACCCGGATCACATAACTGCGGTCGGGTGCTTGCCGATCTTGGTTTCACCAACAATTCGCAACCTCGAGGTCACTAAGATGCTAGTTGACGGCGGGGCCGGCTTGAACCTGATCTCCTCCGCGGTGCTCCAGATCCCTGACAGTGAGCTCGAAGAGACCGGCACATTTCAAGGAATCAACCCAGGAAGGAGCAAGCCAAAGGGAAAGATCACGTTGCCGGTAACATTTGGCAGCGAGCTGAACTTCAGAACTGAGAGGGTCACGTTTGACGTTGCCGACTTTCCATTACCTTAAAATGGAATCCTTGGCCGTCCGGCACTCGCCAAGTTCATGGCAGCCTCTCATTACGCGTACAATGTCCTAAAAATGCCAAGCCCAATAAGTGTCATCTCTGTCCCTGGCGACAAGAAGGATGCTCTTATCTGCACCGACAAGATCTACCGGGAAGCCGCAGCCACAGCAGAACGAACGACACTTGCCGCTGAAGCTCCCGGGGGGAAGAAGAAGAACAAGTCCGGCAAGAGCTCTGATGCCCACTCCGGCAAGCGCACCTCTTTGGAGTGCTGCGCTACCGTCGAGGACGCACCATCGAGCTCCACCGGCAAGTGTAAGAAGGCAATGGCAGCTCCACCTAAGACCAATAAGGTGTCCGCCAAGGAGGATGGCACTGGTGGTACCTTCACCATCAGCGCCACTCTTGACCCCAAATAGGAAAGTGCGCTCGTTGCTTTCCTGTGGGTGAATGTCGACGTGTTTGCGTGGCAACCGTTTGATATCCCCGGTGTTCCCAGGAAAGTAATTGAGCACCACCTTGCTGTCTGTCCTCATGCGCGGCCCGTCAAGCAGAGAGTCAAGAAGCAGGCAGTAGAGCGCCAAGAATTCATCGCAGAAGAAATCAAGAAGCTGGAAGCAGCAGGCCTTATCGGAGGAGTGCTCCATCCCACGTGGTTGGCCAATCCTGTTGTTGTGCACAAAGCTAACGGGAAATGGAGACTTTGTATTGACTTCACTGATGTTAATAAAGCTTGTCCCAAAGACCCATTTCCCTTGCCGCGTATTGACCAGATTGTTGACTCCACAGCCGGATGTGATTTGCTTTCATTTCTTGATGCATACTCAGGATACCATCAGATCTTCATGGTAGAAGAAGATGAAGAGAAAACCGCATTTATCACCCCGTGTGGCACGTACTGCTTCGTACGGATGCCTTTCGGTTTGAAGAATGCTAGTTCAACATTCGCAAGGGTAGTCCACCATGCTTTTGAGCCACAAATACACAGAAATGTGGAAGCTTACATGGATGACATAGTGGTCAAGAGCAAGAACAAGGCGACCCTGATTCAAGATTTAGACAAAACATTTGCAAACCTGCGCAAGATCAACCTCAAGCTTAACCCCGAGAAGTGCGTGTTTGGAGTCCCTTCCGGCAAGCTTCTCGGGTTCTTCGTGTCTCAGCGGGGAATTAAAGCCAATCCCAACAAGATCAAAGCCATTGAGCAGATCGATGCACCAAAGCGCGTCAAGGATGTACGAAGGCTTGCCGATTGCGTGGCTGCTCTCAGCAGGTTTATCTCTAGATCTGCTGAGCGCGCCCTGCCATTTTTCAAAATTTTGAAAAAGGCAGTTCCAATGAAATGGACTCCGGAAGCGGAGGCTGCGCTGCAGGACTTGAAGAGATACCTGTCCTCCACTCCAACGCTTGTCGCACCTAAGCCGCAAGAGAAGTTGCTGCTGTACATAGCGGCAACCAATCAAGTGGTTAGTGCTGTGTTAGTGGCGGAGAGGGAGGCGGATGATGAGCCAGCGACCACGGCAGATCCATCCAGCGACAAGCAGGGGGCTTCGCTGACAAGCTATGGTCCCGACAAACATGGGTTTGCGCAGGAACATGATAAGATACCAAGGAGAATGGTGCAGCGCCCAGTTTACTTTGTCAGTTCTCTTCTGCAGGGGGCTAGATCAAGGTACTCTGGTGTGCTGAAGTTGCTTTTCGGCCTCCTCATGGCCTCGAGAAAGCTGCGCCATTACTTCCAAGCACATGAGATCACATTCGTCACTCGCTTTCCGCTGAAGAGGATACTGCAAAATCCAGAAGCAACGGGCAGGATTGTCGAGTGGGCGCTGGAACTGTCAAGCTTTGGCCTCAAGTTTGAGAGCACCTCAACTATCCAAAGCAGAGCATTGGCAGAGTTCATAGCAGAGTGGACGCCAACCCCAGATGAAGAAATTCTAGAAGCGAGCATCCCCGTCAAAGAGGCAAGCAAAGAGTGGCTGATGTACTCTGATGGTGCCTTTTCGCTGCAAGGCGCCGGTGCAGGCGTGCTGCTTGTCGCACCCACCGGAGAACACCTCAAGTACGTAGTCCAGATGCACTTTCCCAAAGAGCAAGCAACCAACAATACTGCAGAGTATGAAGGATTGCTTGTCGGTCTCAGAATCGCAGCAGACCTTGGGATCAAGAAGCTCATTGTCAGGGGTGACTCACAGCTTGTCGTCCGACAAGTGAACAAGAACTACCAGAGTCCTTTGATGGAAGCGTATGTCGATGAAGTGAGGAAGCTAGAAGAGCACTTTGACGGCCTACAGATGGAGCATATCCCAAGAGCTCAGAATGATATTGCTGATGGCCTGTCAAAGTGCGCCGCACTAAAGTTACCTGTGGAACCAGGGATCTTTGTGCTCAAGTTGACTCAACCATCCGTAACGCCCTCAACTGGACAAAGCAAGAAGAGGAAGTTGGTTTCCGGCGACTACTTTCCGGCAGAGCTCCCCGAAGCCGCCACCAAGAAAGTCCGCAAGATCAACACCAAAGATGCTGAGGGGCAGTCTGCTCCGGCAAGCCTTATGGTTTGTTCCGTTGAAGCAGACGCTCCCGACAAGTTTTGCTCCGACAAGCTTGCCGGGGAACATCAAGCTCCGGCAGGACCACAAGTCCTTGCCGTGGAAGCGGATGTTCCCGCAGCAGCAGATGCGCCTTTAGTCCTTGTTGTCGAGCCACAAGCTCCAGCATGGGCACAGCGGATTGTCCATTTCCTTCAGACAGGAGAACTTCCCGAAGAGCAAGAAGAAGCGGAAAGAGTAGCCCGGCAGTCAAGTATGTACCAGTTTGTCGATAGCATACTGTACAGAAGAAGACTCAACGGTGTCAAATTGAAGTGTATTCGCCGGGAAGATGGACAAAAGCTGTTGGCGGAGATACATGGAGGCATATGTGGCCACCACATGGGCGCAAGAGCACTTGCCGGCAAAGCTTTCCGGCAAGGTTTCTTTTGGCCGACAGCCCTCCAGGATGCAACTGCA
Organism: Triticum aestivum; assembly: GCF_018294505.1. Taxonomy (NCBI): domain Eukaryota; kingdom Viridiplantae; phylum Streptophyta; class Magnoliopsida; order Poales; family Poaceae; genus Triticum; species Triticum aestivum. The sequence continues at coordinate 409,362,435 of NC_057794.1, forward strand.
CAAGTAACCAAGTGTGAAGCGTGCCAGTTCCACTCCAAACAGATACACCAGCCAGCTCAAGCTCTCCAGACGATCCCTTTATCCTGGCCATTTTCGGTCTGGGGGCTCGATATCCTCGGCCCCTACCCCCGAGCTGTCGGGGGCTTTGAGCACTTGTACGTCGCAATCGACAAGTTCACAAAGTGGCCGGAAGTGCAGCCAGTGAGGAAGGTGACAGCACAGTCAGCAGTCAAGTTCTTCAGGTCAATTTTTTGCCGTTTCGGGATCCGTAATAGGATCATCACCGACAATGGCACGCAATTCACGAGCCGCACCTTCATGCAGTACGTCCAAGACCTTGGCGCCAAGGTCTGCTTCGCTTCTGTTGCTCATCCGAGAAGCAACGGTCAAGCAGAGAGGGCAAATGCTGAAGTGCTGCGCGGGCTCAAGACCAGAACTTTCGACAAGCTGCATAGGTGCGGAAGGAACTGGATCGAGGAGCTGCCGGTGGTTCTTTGGTCGATCAGAACGACGCCAAATCGAGCCACTGGCCAGACACCTTTCGCTCTAGTCTATGGAGCAGAGGCAGTTCTCCCCACGGAACTCGTATATGGAGCACCTCGAGTGCTCGCTTATGATGAGCTTGAGCAAGAACAGCTGCGGCAAGACGACGCGCTGCTCCTTGAGGAAGATCATCTTCAGGCTGCTGTACGAGCTGCTCGATACCAGCAAGCTTTGCGCCGCTATCATAGCCGCAAAGTTAAAGCCAGAAGCTTCGAGGAAGGCGACCTTGTTCTTCGGCGCGTTCAGTCCGCCAAGAATTCCAACAAGTTGACGCCGAAGTGGGAAGGCCCTTATCGGGTGAGACGAGTCACAAGGCCTGGCGTTGTCCGCCTTGAGACCGAAGATGGCATTCCGGTGAGCAACTCCTGGAACATAGAACATCTTCGTAAGTTTTTCCCATAAGGTGCGGTTGCCGGAACCTGTTCCGGCAACCACCTTTTGTACAAGTCTTGCCACTGTTGCATGTAATCCTTTGTACAAAGCCGGGCGCAGATCCCGTGCATAAGTAAAACCCCATGTGCTCCGCATAGCTTGTCCATTTCATGCGTTAGTTCCTCTCTTGCATGCGATTATCTGACACTTTGTGCAGCACCTACATCCGGTAAGCAGTAACGAGCCGAAGAGCTCCATATTATTATTTTCTCTTCTTTCTTTTTCTTTCAATGGAAAAGAAGGTTCTCTCGCACACAAGTTTGCCGGGGGGGAGGAGAAGATTGTGGTATGGGCCAGGCGTCATTCAAGCAAAGACTTGCCTTACCGGGAAGCAAATGACAGAAAAGCTAAGTTGCCAATGTTTGAGCAATCACTTTTTAAATTTTTTAGTTATCTTCCTCGAACAACCCTGCTTTGTATGGAAAACCTGTGCACGGAGGAACCAACTCGTGGCTAGTTGCGCCCTTACTTTGTTTCGAGTCCGCTCAACAGCTTAAGCGTGCTGCATCTAGTCGCGACAAGGTTTCTTGTTGGAAGCAGCGCCGCCAGCAGGCTGCTGAAGTTCCGCACTCAGCGCTCGCGGCTCGGGCGCCTGCGCCGACAAGTTCCCTAGAAGCGTAGGGTAAAAACATACAAAGGAAGGAATCTAGTAGAGGAAATAACATTGCAATTGATAGACAGAAATAAAGTTATATTACAAAGATAACTTGTCGCAGCTCTAACAGACTGTTTTCATAACATGACTAGCAGCGACAAGGGAAAAGAAGAAATGGGCGGCCTAATCTACGCGTCCGCCCTCGACTCTCTTGATCTCGCTCACCTTGTCCACAATGGGTGCGACAAGGGCCTTGAGTGCGTCCAGATCGGCGTCAGGCGGCAAGGACCTGAGGACGTTGGTGAAGCTGAGGCCTAGGTTGCGGAAGGCCACCTTCATCAGCACCTTCTGGAGAACCCCAGCGCAGATTTTGCGCGACTCGTCGGCCAGCTGCTTCGGGATCCTCTCCCGGAGCCGCTGGAGTGTCGTCGCCACGCCCTTGAAGAATAGGCTGAGCTTGGCGCTGGGTTGAAGACTCTCGTCGGAAGGGTACCAAAAGTCCTCCATCCCCAGCTGCGCCAGCTCCTCGTTGATGACTGCGGCAGTGTTCACCAGACCCTCGGTCCAGTGCTCCACTGTGTCCCTGAACGAGTTCCGGGTAACTGCAATGCTCTCCAGCAGCGCCGCGTCAGCCTTGACCTTCTCCGACAAGGTCTTCTCCCGCTCCTTCGCGGCCTCCAGCGTTTGCGTCAGCGTGGCCAGCTTCAGCTCCAAGTCTGCTTTGGAATCCCTGGCGGCGCTGAGCTCCTTGCCTCTCTCAGCAAGAAGGCCTTGCAGCTCACTGTGGGCAGCAGCATCCTTCTCGCGCTCACGCTTGAGCGCGGCAAGCTCCTCGCCGCTCTTCCCAATATCGGCCTCCAACCACGCCACCTTCTCCTATAGCTCTTTATTGGCGGCCTCTGCAGTTGCCGCGGCATCCTTTGCCTCCTTGAGCGCCCCGCCAAGTGCTCGCTCGCGCTCGGCGAGCTCTTCCTCGTAGCTGTCGAGGTGGGCCTTCCGCTGCACTAGTTCACATTCCCGCGCGGACTGCTTCTCAGCGGCCAGCCTTTGTTCCTCCTTAGCCTCGGCCTTCTCGAGAAGAAAGGCCGTGCACTCCTCGTCGACTCGCTCCCGCTCCTGTGCCAGAGACTGGAGAGCTTCTTGATTTTGGCCCCGGAGCTCCTCCGCGTGCTTTTCCATGTCAACTCCCGCCTTCACGACAAGCGCTTCCCGGGAAGCCAGCTTGGCTTGCCGGGTGCGGTAGAGTGACAGCAGCTTCCGCAGCAGCTGCTCCTCCTCAGGCTCGCCGCTGCTGCTGCCGGGCGCGTCAACCAATGACAGTCCAGCAGAGGCGAGCACATCCCCGTCAAAAGTCTCCCCCTCGACCGGCGCCCTGGAGCTCGACGCCCAAGGTAGCTTGATGAAGATATTGTCACCGGCCTGCAAGTAGGCGCCGGGCTGGGGCTCCTCGGAGCCCAGCTCCGCAGAAGCGGCAGAAGGTTCGGCGGTCGGTGCAGCGCCCGGCGCTCCTGCGGCCTCAGGGTCGTCAGTGCGATCGCCCGACCCCTCACCGGCTTCCACAGCAGCAGCCCCGGCGGCCTCCTCGCTGGCAGTCTCATCAGCACCGGCACCTCCCTCGCCGGTGCCCTCTGTCTCCATTGGCTCAGCCGTAGATGGGTCTGAAGAACGAAGAAGGGAGGAAAATCAATCAAAAATCCAAGAAGGGAAAAACGGAAGAAGCAAAACCCAAGGGAAAGTTTCTGGACAAGTGGATTACCTGCGCCAAGATCTTCAGTTGCGGCCTCGGTCGCCGCAGGATCAGCAGTGCCGTCCCTTGCCGGAGAGTCCCCCCTTGCCGGAGAGCGCTCCCTGGCCGGGGACTCCTCCCTTGGCGGCGCAGTCGAAGCAGGTGGCACTTCGGGACCAGCCTCCGGGCGCTCCTGGTGAGGCTACTCTGCTCCTGCACAAGTCAACAAGCAAGATATCAACAAAGGAAAAAGCACTCAAGCGCGCCTGGCAGCAGAAGGCTAAACTATGAACTTACGCTGGGGGCTGCGCTAGGGGCTGCTCCGAGGGGTGATTGCCGGGTCCGTCAAGGTGGTCTCGGGCCCACCTCCTGCCGACACGATGGGGTCATCCTCGATGACGATCACCGCGGCCTTGGCCCTCTTCGCCGCTCTCTGGGCCAGTGTTCTGAAAAGAAAGGAGTCCAGATTGGAGCAAGTCAGATACAAGATATAAACAGCAAGATTGAAGGATCATAAGAGCACCAAAGAAACTCACTCTTCTTCCTCCTCGTCGGAGCTGAGCGCGGAAAGATGGAAGTCCGGCCCTCCTCCGGTGCGGCGAGGTGGAGGAGTAGGATCCCTTGCCCGCTTGGCGGGGGCAGTGGCAGTGGCCCGGGAAGATCCCGCTCCAGTTGCCGCTGTTGCGTGAGGCGCTCCCGCGGCAACATTGCTTGCCGCGGTAGAGCGCGTCGCGCGGCTCGGTGGCTGTGGAGCCGGCTGTTGCCCCGCTGTGTCCCCGGCCCTGCGAAGGCGCCTCCTTGGCGGGGCCGGGGGCTCCGCCTGCGGCAAGTTCTCTGAAGGCTCAGCCTCCTCCTCGCCGGCCTCGCTCGGCTCGGCTTCGGAACTGGCAGGCTCCTCCTCGCCCATGAACTCCGCGCGTTCGGCAAGGTTTGCCGCCTCTGCAGCCTCCGCCTCCTCCGCAGTAAACCTAAACATACCCGCAGCAGCTGCGGCCGCAGCCTCTTCTGCCCTAGTAGCGATGGGCTGTAGCTCCTCGTCGGTGGTGTCACGGGTGAGGCTCTTCTGCTCGTCAGCACGGACCGGCACTTCCTACAAGGTGTCGAAGAACGCTCGCACAACGTCATCCGCAGGCTCTTGCCAAGTTGGGACGATGCCGTGTGAGTCGCACAACGGCATCATGGCACGGATCCGGTCAAGCGAAGAGTTATTGCACAAAGGAACTACGCCCCTCGGTAGTGTGAATGGGTGCTGGGGGTCGCGTTTGAATAATTCCAAGAGCATTGCGTCCAACTCCAAGACAGTGAAGTTGTAGTTGAGGCCCGGCCGCAGCCTCATGATGTCCGCCGAATTCTTGAATTCCCAGGCGGGCCTCCCCCTCTCTTGCAGGGGGCAATGCAGCGGCGGAGAAAATCTGCCCCGACAGCACCTACGGTGAGCCCGGCAAGCCTGAGGCGAAGAATCCTAGTGATGGAGATCTTCAGCCTCTCATCTTCCGGGGCCACGTTGCTCCAGTCATTGCCGCGCACTATTGGAGTTTGGCGCACGGCGGTGAAGGGCTGCGGATTCTCCTCAACGATCCAGCACCACTCCGCTCTCCACTCCTCCCACTTGCTGCGGAGCTCACCCTCCAAGTACGCCTCTTTCTTGCCGACTCTCGAGACCCAGGCAATCCCTCCGGCAAGCGACTCTCCTCTCTCTACCCGAGGTATGAAGAAGTGGCGGAAAAGGGCAACACTAGGGTGGACTCCGACAAAGTTTTCGCACAAGTGTGCGAAAACTGCCATGGTCAGGACAGCGTTGGGGGTGAAGTCAAGGAGGCGGAAGCCATATGTGTTCATAATGTCACAAAAGAACTCCGAGAAGGGCGGGCAGAGCCCACAGTAGAAGAATAGCGGGAAGAACGGGTACCCGTTTGAAGCCAACTCCGAGGCAGCGGCTGGGAGTACCCTCGTGCGCGGATGCGCACGCGTCTCCGTCGCCCAAAAGAGGTAGAAGTACTCCCTCAGCTCCTGCACGCCGAGCTGGGGGGTGAAGATCGCCCGCTCCTTCCGCAGCGCCGCGAGCCGCTGCGCCTCGGCCGACTTCACACCCTTTCCCTTGTCGGCTTTCGTGGCCATGGCGGAGGTGGTGGGGAAGGTCGACGGCGTGGTGATGCTGGTGGCAATGGGGGGGGGGCGGAACGCTGCTCTCTCGGCTTCAAGAAGAAGGAGGGAGTGGCGGAGTTTGTGAAGAAGGAGTAGCAGCAACCAGCGAGGGGGAACGAACTGCCCCTATTTCCTCTTCTTATAAAGAGGGACGGGGCGGACGTTTCGGCCTTCCAAATAAACAACCACGCACGATCTCTCCCACGATGCCGCATTCAACGCGTGCCGTTATGGGAGAGTGCGGTGGATGCGGAACAAGATTTGGCGTGGCCCAGCCCGCGTGTGCCCGTGCCCTGTCTTGGGCCTGGCCCAACAGCGCTTGGCACCGTGTCTGGCCCAGGCCCGGGGGCTCCTATCGGTGTACTAGAATAGGGGTACCCTAGTACCCCGAACTTGTGCACGGGCAGTTGCAGCACCCCGCGGCAAAGGCTTGCCGGGCGAACGCCAAGATCCCCCAAGGTTCCCTTGGAGCCATCCAAGAACAAAGTATTTAAGCTAAGGAGACAAGACCCCGGCAAGAGGAGCTTGCCGGGAAGGCCAACCAAGGCGCTCCAAGGAACTTGCCGCGACGCGCCACACGCTCCGGCAAGGAAGCAAGGCCCCGGCAAGAGGAGCTTGCCGGGAAGACTAAACAAGGTACACCGAGGCCCGGTGAGCGACGAGCTTCTGGGCCCGGCGAAGATAACGACAGCGGCAAGGCGCTTGCCGCGCAGGCGGCCACTCTGCGTCCACGCTCCAGCGCATCCACCAACGTGTCGCTCTGGGGGCCTCTCCGGGCGCGCGTGGCGGGAGGCTGTGCAGCCAGCGGTGCGCAGTGGCATGCGAAGCTGACAAGATCGCCATTGTGGCGAATGGTGGCGCCCCTAACGGTCCTTTTCTGCACTGTTCGGGCGACTCAGACGGGTATTTAATGCCCCTGTCCCCTGCCGTCAGGGTTAGGTAGGGTGCACTATACAAGCAACTGTATCAACTACCTCGCTTTTTGCGTTTTTACCCTCCTCTGCGTTGCCACCTGTTGGTGACCCCTTTAGCGTATAAAAGGAGGCCCATGCGCAACGTAGAGGGGGTTCGGTTAAAAGGTTCGGACAGTTAGCTTTGATTCAGGGGTAGCCCAGAAAAACATCACACTCTCTCGCTCGAGAGCAAGAACACCAGATAATACAACCAGACAAGCAGCAGTAGGAGTGTTATCTCTCTAGAGAGCTCCGAATCTGGGTAAACTGCTCATGTGCTTCGCCTCGATCTGCTCTTCGTGCGACCTCCGCCCCCCGCCGAACCGAAAGGGGCCCGGTCCGCCGGCCCCATAGGTGTTCGTGGATCAGTTTCCCCGACAATTTCCTTTTATGCTTTCTTCTTGTGTGCTTGATAAACCTTAAGAAAAACCAAAAAAATAGTAGTAGTTTACTTTTCTTGCTGTAGTAATAATTAAAAAGAAAACCCAAAATATTTCCCGTTCTTCTTTTGCTTGTTTGGAGCTTTCGCGTGTAAATAGTTTTATTTCTTTTCTTTTCTTTCAGGGTCAGTAGGAGAAGACCATGATTAAATTGTTGAAGTGGCTCTTATATGCTTTATTGTTGATTTAACCAAGAGCCCATATTGCTTTGTCTTCTCCTGTTTATTGAATGCTCGCAGATTCCAGCTTAGTCCAATGCATGTGCACTCTTATTATTATTATTCTCATCGTTCGGTCATGCAAGTGAAAGGCAATTATGATGATATATGATGGACTGACTGAGATGAGAAAAGCTGGTATGAACTCAACCTCTTTTGTTTTTGTAAATATGATGAGTTCATCGTTCTTGATTCAGCTTGTTATGAATAAACATGTTTGCAATGACAATTAGTGATCATAGTTGCTTGTGCCATGCTTGATTAGCTATGAGTTATAATGGTTTACCTTGCGTGCCAACATGCTATTGAGATGGTTATGATGTGGTATGATGGGGTGGTATCCTCCTTTGAATGATCTAAGTGACTTGACTTGGCACATGTTCACGCTGTAGTTGAAACAAAGCAACATAGCCTTCACGATATTTATGTTCATGGTGGATTATATCCTACTCATGCTTGCATCCAATGTTTATTAATTTTAATGCATGTACATGGCTGTTGTCGCTCTCTAGTTGGTCGCTTCCCAGTCTTTTGCTAGCCTTCACCTGTACTAAGCAGGAATACTGCTTTTGCATCCAATCCCTTAAACCCCAAAGTTATTCCAGATGAGTCCACTATACCTTCCTATATGCGGTATCTACCTGCCGTTCCAAGTAAATTTGTATGTGCCAAACTCTAAACCTTCAAATAATCATCTTGTTTTTTATGCTCGAGTAGCTCATGTATCAACTAGGGTTGTCTGTATCTTCCACGCTAGGCGGATTATTCTCAAGAGGAGTCGACTCCGCTCCTCACTCACGAGAAAATGGTTGGTCACCTGGATGCCCAGTCCCATGCTTTATGCAAACTAAATCAAAAAAAATTGCAAAACAAAACTCCCCCTGGGACTATTGTTAGTTGGAGGCACTCGTTGTTTCGAGCAAGCCATGGATTGATGTTTGTTGGTGGAGGGGGAGTATAAACTTTACCATTCTGTTTGGGAACCGCCTATAATGTGTGTAGCATGGAAGATATCGCCATCTCTTGGTTGTTATGTTGACAATCAAAGTATACCGCTCAAAATGTTAATTATCTCTATTTCAAAACCGAGCTCTGGAACCTCTACAAATTCCTGCTTCCCTCTGCGAAGGGCCTATCTATTTACTTTTATGTTGAGTCATCACCCTCTTATGAAAAGCACTAGCTGGAGAGCACAGCTGTCATTTGCATTCATCATTGTTAATTTATATGGGATGTGACTATGATTGGATCTCTTTTACCATGAATTACAATGTCTAGTCAGTCCTTGATCTTTAAAGGTGCTCTGCATTTATGTTTTGCGGTCTCAGAAAGGGCTAGCGAGATACCATCTAGTTATATCATATTATGATTGTTTTGAGAAAGTGTTGTCATCCGAGATTTATTATTATGGCTTGCTAGTTGATTATGCTATTGATATGGGTAATCATGAGACCTGAGAATTATTGCAAATATGGTTAGTTATAATCTTTGCTGAAAACTTGAATGCTAGCTTGACATATTTACAACAACAAGAGCAAACAGAGTTTGTAAAAGTTTTTCTTTATTTCTTTCAGTTTGTCAACTGAATTGCTTGAGGACAAGCAAGGGTTTAAGCTTGGGGGAGTTGATACGTCTCCGTCGTATCTACTTTTGCCCTTGTTTTGGACTCTAACTTGAATGATTTGAATGGAACTAACCCGGACTGACGCTGTTTTCAGCAGAACTGCCATGATGTTGTTTTATGTGCAGAAAACAAAAGTTCTCGGAATGACCTGAAACTCCATGGAATATCGTACAATAAATAATAAAAAATACTCGCCAAATATGAATACCAGGGGCCCACACCCTGTCCACGAGGGTGGGGGGCGCCCCCTTAGGGCGCGCCCCTACCTCGTGGGCCCCCTGGAGACCTCCCAATGCCAACTCCAACTCTATATATCTGCTTTCGGGGAGAAAAAAATAGGAGAGAAGAAATCATCGTGTTTTACAATACGGAGCCGCCGCGAAGCCCTAAAACCTCTCGGAAGGGCTGATCTGGAGTCCGTTCGGGGCTCCGGAGAGGGGAATCCATCGCCATCATCATCATCAACCATCCTTCATCACCAATTTCATGATGCTCACCGCCGTGCATGAGTAATTCCATCATAGGATTGCTGGACGGTGATGGGTTGGATGAGATTTATCATGTAATCGAGTTAGTTTTGTTAGGGTTTGATCCCTAGTATCCACTATGTTCTGAGATTGATGTTGCTATGACTTTGCTATGCTTAATGCTTGTCACTAGGGCCCGAGTGCCATGATTTCAGATCTGAACCTATTATATTTTCATCAATATATGAGAGTTCTTGTTCCTATCTTGCAAGTCTATAGTCACCTATTATGTGTTATGATCCGTTAACCCCAAAGTGACAATAATCGAGATACTTACCGGTGATGACCGTAGTTTGCGGAGTTCATGTATTCACTATGTGCTAATGCTTTGTTCCGGTTCTCTATTAAAAGGAGGCCTTGATATCCCTTAGTTTCCATTAGGACCCCGCTGCCACGCGAGAGTAGGACAAAAGATGTCATGCAAGTTCTTTTCCATAAGCACATATGACTATATTCGGAATACATTGATGAATTGGAGCCAGTTCTGTGTCACCCTATATTATGACTGTTACATGATGAAACCACATCTGGCATAATTATCCATCACTGATCCGATGCCTACGAGCTTTCCATATATTGGTTTACGCTTATTTACTTTCTCATTGCTATTGTTACAATCACTACAAAATACAAAAAAACATTACTTTGCTTTCATTACTCTTTTGTTACCGTTACCGTTACCATCACTATCATATTACTTTGCTACTAAACACTTTGCTGCAGATACTAAGTTTCCAGGTGTGGTTGAATTGACAACTCAGCAGCTAATACTTGAGAATATTCTTTGGCTCCCCTTGTGTCGAATCAATAAATTTGGGTTGAATACTCTACCCTCGAAAGCTGTTGCGATCCCCTATACTTGTGGGTTATCACATATGGATCCAAATTAGCCCCTTATGAAGCAACACATAAAGTAGGGTTTAAGCTTCTGTCACTCTAGCAACCCATCATCTACTTATTACTTCCCAATGCCCTCCTCTAGGCCCAAACAATCATGAAGTGTCATGTAGTCGACGTTCACATGACACCACTAGAGGAAAGACAACATACATCTCATCAAAATATCGAACGAATACCAAATTCACATGACTACTTATAGCAAGACTTCTCCCATGTCCTCAGGAACAAACATAACTACTCACAAAGCATATTGATGTTCATAATCAGAGGGGTATAAATATGCATAGTGGATCTGAAGATATGATCTTCCACCAAGTAAACCAACTAGCATCAGCTACAAGGAGTAATCAACACTACTAGCAACCCACATGTACCAATCTGAGGTTTGGATACAAAGATTGGATACAAGAGATGAACTAGGGTTTGAGATGAGATGGTGCTGGTGAAGATGTTGATGGACATTGACAACCTCCCGATGAGAGGATCATTGGTGATGACGATGGTGATGATTTCCCCCTCCCGGAGTGAAGTTTCCACGACAGAATAGCTCCACCGGAGCCCTAGATTGGTTCCGCCTCATGGCGGCGGAGTTTCGTCCCGTGAGCTTCCTTATGATTTTTTACTCGACGAAAGACTCCATATAGCCAAAGATGGGCATCAAAGGGCCACCAAGGGGCCCACGAGGCAGGGGGCGCGCCCCCACCTTCATGAATGGTGGGTGGCCCCCCTCTGGTACTTTCTTCGCTCAGTATTTTTTATATATTCTGAAAATAACTCCCGTGGAGTTTCAGGACTTTTGGTGATGTGCAGAATAGGTCTCTAATATTTGCTCCTTTTCCAGCCCAGAATTCCAGCTGCCGCCATTCCCCCTCTTCATGTAAACCTTGTAAAATTAGAGAGAATGGGCATAAGTATTGTGACATAATGTGTAATAACATCCCATAATGCGATAATTATCGATATAAAAACATGATGCAAAATAGACGTATCAACTCCCCCAAGCTTAGACCTCGTTTGTCCTCAAGCGAAAGCCAAAATCGAAAAATATGTCCACATGTTTAGAGATAGAGGTGTCGATAAAATAAAATACAGACATGAGGGCATCATGATCATTCTTAGAATAGCAACATATATATATATATATAGTCATATGATCTCTTATGCTAAAGTAACAATTCAATCACAATTTCAAGTATGAATCATAAACTTCATTGAAAACTAACAAACTACAATCTCAGTCATTAAAGAAATTGCAATTTATCGTAACATCGGAAAGAGTCAATAAGAGCTTTTCAGCAAGTCCACATACTCAACTATCATTTAGTCTTCCACAGTTGCTAACACTCACGCCATATGTATGGTTATGAAGTTTTAGCCGGACACAGAGAAAGATAGGGGCTTATAGTTTGCCTCCCAACTTTTTACCTCAAGGGTAATGTCAACAATAATAGTTCATGAAAACTCACATCCAATTAGCTATACATATTTGGATCTTTCCAACACATTGTCCTTGCCAAAGGATAAAATGTAAAAAGGAAAGGTGAAGATCACCATGACTCTTATATAAGGTAGAAGATAAAAGTGAAAGATAGGCCCTTCGCAGAGGGAAGCAGAGGTTGTCATGCGCTTTTATGGTTGGATGCACAAAATCTTAATGCAAAAGAACGTCACTTTATATTGCCACTGGTGATATGGACCTTTATTATGCAGTCCATCGCTTTTATTTCTTCCACATCACAAGATCGTATAAAGCTTATTTTCTCCACATTAATAGATCATACATATTTAGAGAGCAATTTTATTGCGTGCACCGATGACAACTTACTTGAAGGATCTTAGTCAATCCATAGGTAGGTATGGTGGACTCTCATGGCAAAAACGGGTTTAGGGATATTGGGAAGCACAAGTAGTATCTCTACTTGGTGCAAAGGAATTGGCTAGCATGAGAGGGAAAGGCAAGCTCAACATGTTGGATGATCCATGACAATATAATTTATCTCAGATGTAACAAAACATAACCCATTACGTTGTCTTCCTTGTCCAACGTCAACTCTTTAGCATGTCATATTTTAATGAGTGCTCACAATCATAAAAGATGTCCAAGATAGTATATTTATATGTGAAAACCTCTCTTTCTTTATTACTTCCTATTAATGCAACGATGACCAAAACTATATATGTTTGTCAACTTTCAACAACTTTTATTCATCATACTTTTATATGTTAAGTCATTAATCTCCATAAGATCCATATGATCCCTTTATTTCTTTTTATTCTTTCTCTTCTATTTTATTTCCTCAAGATCATAGCAAAATAATCAGGCCCTTGACTCAACAGTAATCTTTATTATATAGCTCATGGACTCGATTACATAGAAGGCTCATAGAGCAAAACTCAAAACTAGATCAGACTAAAACTTTATTCTACTAGATCAAGATATTACCAAAAGGACCAAACTAAGAAAAACGGTAAATATAAAAGGTGTGATGGTGATACGATACCGGGGCACTCCCCCAAGCTTGGTAGTTGCCAAGGGGAGTGCCCATACCCATATGTTTATGTCTCCCTCATCGTAGGTGGTGATGTGATATTCTTGGCGATGACGCCCCTCAAGATATGATTCTCTTCTTCAAGCTTATTGACTTGCTGCTTGAGGCCCATTATTTCTTTTCGGAGCTTGCCCATGACGGCTAAAGCTTCTTTCACCCATGGATGTTGCATAGCTGCGGGAGAATGATACGTCTCCAACGTATCTATAATTTTTGATTGCTCCATGCTATATTATCTATTGTTTTGGACTATATTGGGCTTTATTTTCCACTTCTATATTATTTTTGGGACTAACCTATTAACCGGAGGCCCAGCCCAGAATTGCTGTTTTTTTGCCTATTTCAGTGTTTCGGATAAACCGAATAACAAACGGAGTCCAAACGGAATAAAATCTCCGGGAACGTGATTTTCTCACCGAACGTGATCCAGGAGACTTGGACCCTGCTCCAAGGAACAAAAGAGGCGGTCACGAGGGTGGGGGGCGCACCCCCCCTAGGGCGCGCCCCCTGCCTCGTGGGCCCCTCGTTGCTCCTCCGGCGTACTTCTTCCTCCTATATATACACACGTACCCCCAAACAATCAGAACAGGAGCCAAAAACCTAATTCCATCGCCGCAACTTTCTGTATCCACGAGATCCCATCTTGGGGCCTATTTCGGAGCTCCGCCGGAAGAGGACCGTCATCACGGAGGGCTTCTACATCATCCTAGCCCCTCCGATGAAGTGTGAGTAGTTTACCTCAGACCTTCGGGTCCATAGTTAGTAGCTAGATGGCTTCTTCTCTCTCTTTGAATCTCAATACAAAGTTCTCTCCCTCTCTTGTGGAGATCTATTCGATGTAATCTTCTTTTTGCCGTGTGTTTGTTGAGACCGATGAATTGTGGGTTTATGATCAAGTCTATCTATGAATAATATTTGAATCTTCTCTGAATTCTTTTATGTATGATTGGTTATCTTTGCAAGTCTCTTCGAATTATCCGTTTGGTTTGGCCAACTAGATTGGTAGTTCTTTCCATGGGAGAAGTGCTTAGCTTTCGGTTCGATCTTTCGGTGTCCTTACCCAGTGACAGAAGGGGTAGCAAGGCACGTATTTTATCGTTGCCATCGAGGATAACAAGATGGGGTTTATTTCATATTGCATGAATTTATCTCTCTACATCATGTCATCTTGCTTAAGGAGTTAGTCTGTTTTTAACTTAATACTCTAGATGCATGCTGGATAGCGGTCGATGAGTGGAGTAATAGTAGTAGATGCAGAATCGTTTTGATCTACTTGTCACGGACGTGATGCCTATATACATGATCATGCCTAGATATTCTCATAACTATGCTCAATTCTGTCAATTGCTCAACAGTAAATTGTTCACCCACCGTAGAATACTTATGCTCTTGAGAGAAGCCACTAGTGAAACCCATGGCCCCTGGGTCTATTCTCATCATATTAATCTCCATTACTTTAATCTTGCTTTGCTTTTTTACTTTTCCTTTACTTTTTACTTTGCATCTTTATACCAAAAATATTATATCTATCAAATCTCACTCTCGTAAGTGACCGCGATGGGCTTGACAACCCCTAATCGTGTTGGTTGCGATTAGCTATCGCTTTGTGCAGGTACGAGGGACTTGAGCGTGGGCTCCTACTGGATTGATACCTTGGTTCTCAAAAACTGAGGGAAATACTTACGCTACTCTGCTGCATCATCCCTTCCTCTTCGGGGAAAACCAACGCAAGCTCAAGACGTAGCAAGAAGGATTTCTGGCGCCGTTGCCGGGGAGTCTATGCAAAAAGTCAACATACCAAGTACCCATCACAATCCCTATCTCTCGCATTACATTATTTGCCATTTGCCTCTCGTTTTCCTCTCCCTCCAATTCACCCTTGCCGTTTTATTCGCCCTCTCTCTCCCTATCCTCCCTCTCTATTTGCCTCTTTTTGCCCGTTTGCTTTTTGTTTGTTCGTGTGTTAGATTGCTTGCTTATCACGACGGCTCAAGATACTACCAAATTGTGTGACTTCACCAATACCAATAATAATGATTTCCTTAGCACTTCGATTGCTCCTCTTACCGATGCTGAATCTTGTGAAATTAATACTGCTTTGTTGAATCTTGTTATGAAAGATCAATTCACCGGCCTTCCTAGTGAAGATGCCGCTACTCATCTGAATAGCTTCGTTGATTTATGTGATATGCAAAAGAAAAAATATGTCAATAATGATGTCGTTCAATTGAAGCTATTTCCTTTTTCGCTTAGAGATCGTGCTAAAGCTTGGTTTTCGTCTTTGCCTAAGAATAGTATTGATTCAGGGAACAAGTGCAAAGATGCTTTTATCACTAAGTATTTTCCTCCCGCTAAGATCATCTCTCTTAGAAACGATATTATGAACTTTAAACAACTTGATCATGAACATGTTGCACAAGCTTGGGAGAGAATGAAATTAGTGATACATAATTGCCCTACTCATGGTTTGAATTTGTGGATGATTATACAAAATTTTTATGTCGGATTGAATTTTGCTTCTCGAAATCTTTTAGATTCGGCCGCGGGAGGCACTTTTATGGAAATCACTTTAGGAGATGCTACTAAACTCCTAGATAATATTATGTTTAATTATTCTCAATGGCATACTGAAAGATCTTCTAATAAAAAAGTGCATGTGATAGAAGAAATTAATGTGTTGAGTGGAAAGATGGATGAACTTATGAAATTATTTGCTACTAAGAGTGTTTCTTCTAATCCTAATGATATGCCTTTGTATACTTTGATTGAGAATAACAATGAATCTATGGACGTGAATTTTGTTGGTAGGAATAATTTTGGTAACAACGCTTATAGAGGGAATTTTAATCCTAGGCCATATCCTAGTAATCCTTCTAATAATTATGGTAATTCCTACAACAACTCTTATGGAAATTATAATAATATGCTCTCTGAATTTGAGAATAGTGTTAAAGAGTTTATGAATTCACAAAAGAATTTTAATGCTTTGCTTGAGGAGAAATTGCTTAAAGTTGATGATTTGGCTAGAAACATTGATAGAATTTCTCTTGAGGTTGATTCTTTAAAGCTTAGATCTATTCCTCCTAAGCATGATATCAATGAGTCTCTCAAAGCCATGATAATTTCCATTGATGAGTGCAAGGAAAGAACCGCTAGGATGCGTGCCTCCAAAGATGCCTTTATTAAAGCGTGTTCTTCCAATACCTATGAAAATCAAGATGAAGATCTAAAAGTTATTGATGTGTCCCCTATTAAATCTTTATTTTGCAATATGAATCTTGATGAAACTGAATATGATCTTCCTTTGCCTAGAAGGCGTACTAAAAATTCGGAGTATTTACATCTTAATGATGAAATTGATGAATTTGGGATTGAAAGAAATAAAAATCTAGATGTTGCTAAACCCACTATATTATATTTCAAGGAATTTAATTATGAAATTTTCTCTTTAATTAATTGTATTTCCTTGTTGCAATCCCTGCTAAATTCTCCACATGCTTATAGTCAAAATAAAGCCTTCACAGAACATATTGTTGATACCTTGATGCAATCTTATGAAGAAAAACTTGAGTTGAAAGTTTCTATCCCTAGAAAACTCTATGATGAGTGGGAACCCTATTAAAATTAAAATTAAAGATCATGAGTTTTATGCTTTGTGTGATTTGGGTGCTAGTGTCTCTACTATTCCCAAGACTTTGTGTGATTTGCTAGATTTCCGTAATTTTGATGATTTCTCCCTAAATGTGCATCTTGCGGATTCCACTATTAAGAAACCTATGGGAAGGATTAATGATGTTATTATTGTTGCAAATAGGAATTATGTGCCCGTAGATTTCATTGTTCTTGATATAGATTGCAATCCTTCTTGCCCTATTATTCTTGGTAGACCTTTCCTTAGAACAGTTGGTGCGATTATTGATATGAAGCAAGGGAATATTAAATTTCAATTTCCATTAAAAAAGGGCATGGAACACTTTCCAAGAAAGAAAATAAAATTACCATATGAAACTATCATGAGAGCCACTTATGGATTGCCTACCAAAGATGGCAATACCTAGATCTATCCTCGCTTTTATGCCTAGCTAGGTGCGTTAAACGATAGCGCTTGTTGGGAGGCAACCCAATTTTATTTTTATTCCTTGACTTTTGCTCCTGTTTAGTAATAAATAAATTATTTATCCTCTGTTTTGGTTGGTTTTTTTTGTTTTTAATTAGTGTTTGTGCCAAGTAGAACCGTTGGGAAGACTTGGGGAAAGTCTTGTCAAACTTGCTGTAAAAAACAGAAACTTTAGCGCTCACGAGAACTGCTGTCATTTTTATTTGAAGAGTGATATTTAGTTAATTATTTTTTCAGATGATTAATAGATACATTTCTCACGTCCAGAAATTTATTTTAGAATTTTTGGGGTTCCAGATCTTGCGCTAGCTACAGATTACTACAGACTGTTCTGTTTTTGACAGATTCTGTTTTTCGTGTGTTGTTTGCTTGTTTTGATGAATCTATGGCTAGTAAAATAGTTTATAATCCATAGAGAAGTTGGAATACAGTAGGTTTAACACCAATATAAATAAAGAATGAGTTCATTACAGTACCTTGAAGTGGTCTTTTGTTTTCTTTCGCTAACGGAGCTCACGAGTTTTCTATTCTGAGTTTTGTGTTGTGAAGTTTTCAAGTTTTGGGTGAATTCTTTTGATGGATCATGGAACAAGGAGTGGCAAGAGCCTAAGCTTGGGTATGCCCATGGCACCCCCAAGATAATCCAAGGAAACCAAAAAGTCAAAGCTTGGGGATGCCCCGAAAGGCATCCCCTCTTTCATCCACTTCCATCGGTAATTTACTTGGAGCTATATTTTTATTCACCAACATGATATGTGTTTTGCTTGGAGCGTCTTGTATTATTTGTGTCTTTGTGTCTTAGTATGCCACAATCATCCTTGCTGTACACACCTTTTGAGAGAGCCATACATGAATTAAAATTTGATAGAATACTCTATGTGCTTCACTTATATCTTTTGAGCTAAGTAGTTTTCCTCTATGTGCTTCACTTATATCTTTTGAGCTAGATAATTTTGCTCTATGTGCTTCACTTATATCTTTTGAGCTAGATAATTTTGCTCTATGTGCTTCACTTAGATCTTTTAGAGCACGGTGGTGTATTTTCTTTAAAGAAACTATTGATCTCTCATGCTTCACTTAAATTATTTTGAGAATCTCTTAATAGCATGGTAATTTGCTTAATAATAATATGCTTGGTATTCAAGATTTGTGAAACTTTCTTTTGAGTGTGTTGAATACTAAGAAAAGATTGAAGCATGATAATTGTTTTGAGATATGGAGGTGATAATATTAAAGTCATGCTAGTTGAGTAGTAGTGAATTTAAAGAATACTTGTGTTAGAGTGTGTGATTCCCGTAGCATGCACATATGGTGAACCGTTATGTAACGAAGTCGGAGCATGATTTGTTTATTGATTGTCTTCCTTATGAGTGGCGGTCGGGGACGAGCGATGGTCTTTTCCTACCAATCTATCCCCCTAGGAGCATGCGCGTAATACTTTGCTTTGATAACTTCTAGATTTTTGCAATAAGTATATGAGTTCTTTATGACTAATGTTGAGTCCATGGATTATACACACTCTCACCCTTCCACCTTTGCTATCCTCTCTAATACCACACACTTTTCGCCGGTATCATACACCTACCATATACCTTCCTCAAAACAGCACCATACCTACCTATTATGGCATTTCCATAGCCATTCCGAGATATATTGCCATGCAACTTTCCACCATCTAGTTCATCATGACACATTCATCATTGTCATATTGCTTAGCATGATCATGTAGTTGACATAAGTATTTGTGGCAAAGCCACCGTTCATAATTTCTTCATACTTGTCACTCTTGATTCATTGCATATCCCGGTACATCGCCGGAGGCATCCATATAGAGTCATACTTTGTTTTAGAATCGAGTTGTAATCATTGAGTTGTAAATAGATAAAAGTGTGATGATCATCATTCAATAGAGCCATATTCCCAATAAAAAAAGAGAAAGGCCAAAGAAAAAAAAGAAGGCCTAAAAATAGAAAATAAATAAAAAGGGGTAATGCTACTATCCTTTTACCACACTTGTGCTTCAAAGTAGCACCATGATATAGCGAGTCTCATATATTGTGCTTCAAAGTAGCACCATGTTCTTCATATAGAGAGTCTCATATGTTGTCACTTTCATATACTAGTGGGAATTTTACATTATAGAACTTGGCTTGTATATTCCAATGATGGGCTTCCTCAAAATTGCCCTAGGTCTTCGTGAGCAAGCAAGTTGGACGCACCCCCACTTAGTTTCTTTTGTTGAGCTTTCATACATTTATAGCTCTCGTGCATCCATTGCATGGCAGTACCTACTCACTCACATTGATACGCCAAGTTGATGTGAGACTATCTTCCCCTCCTTTTTGTCTTCTCCACAACCACCATTCTATTCCACATATAGTGCTATATCCATGGCTCACGCTCATGTATTGTGTGAAGATTGAAAAAGTTATGAAAAATGTAGCGACCAGACCTCAAACGGTCCAATCTCTGTGCTCAGGTGTCATCCCTGGATCAGTAATGCTGACACCACACAGTACTTGAAGGATTTATAACAGAGTAGCAATCACACACTTATTACATCAAGTGTCTCATTAGAGAACTTATTACAATAAATATGGCATAAGACCATCTAATAATGATAACAATGGAAGGCTTGGAAGAAAAGTGAGTCCATCAACTCCAACGGCATCACTGAGTATAGAACCATGACCTAAAGGCACCTTAATCATCGTCTGAAAAGTCTGCAACACTAACGTTGCAGCCCGAAACGGGTCAGCACATGGACTATACTGGCAATGTAACACATAGAGAGTAATACAAGAATATGGCTATTCTATACTGGTGGAAAGCTCTATAGTTACAGTTTTGCGTAAAGCTAATTTTTCCCTACTGCAAAGGAATAAATTTTATTTAACTATCATGGTAGTTGTTAAACATTGAGAATGGTTGACAGCATTCTCAATCCCAATTAAGCATCATCATTAAACCCAACAATTAACTTTAGAGTAACATGATGAGATTCACATGAAAATCCAGGTACTAGATACTCAAGATGTCCATAACCGGGGACACGGCTAACCATGATTAGTTTATACACTCTGTAGAGGTTTGCGCACTTTTCCCCACAAGACTCTATCTCCTCCATTGGTTTTCTCGCACTACATGGTGTTTGAGAAACAGATGACCGAGACATAGTCTTTCAGAAGCGCTAGCACCTTACGAGCGGGTAGACCGTACCAACCTACATCCCCTACATCTGCTAGTCTACCACTGTAAGAGTTCGCACGACTTAGTCAACTATGCTAGAGCCCATAGTAGCTTGTGGCTGCACACGGAAGTTTCTAGTATGAATAATCTCATGATCCCTTTGAGCCTAGGTGGCAGTCCAAAAGAAAACAGGCAATCGCTAGAATACCCAGGTGCCTCCATCCACCCAGATGTGTGTTTAGGTTGCCACCTTAAATAAACCATTAATTAACAAAGCTCACATCTGTCATGGATACACTCACCCAATCCACGTCTACTAGCATAGCATAGCAATAATAAGCAAACGTAGAGTAACTCCCAAAGGTTTGATAATAAACAGGTAATAGGTTCTACCTCAACTACTTCCCAAACCCACAATTTAATTAGATCCTAATCATGCAATGTGTGAGGATTGATCTAATGCAACAAAACTGGGTAGTAGGAGGTATGATCAAAGTGTTACTTGCCTTCTTGATGATCCGGGAAACCTAGCGATTCGATGTAGCAAGCGGCACACTCCGGGTACTCTATCGCAAACAAACAAGCATACAATAAGTACTCAACTAATGCACAGGTAAAACTCGAGCAAAAGACCGAACCAGAAAGTTCAACTTAAGAACTCCGGTTGGCAAAAAGAATCAAAACGAACGAAGCAACTAAAGACAAATGGCAAACGAAACCAGCTTGATTTACTATTCTGGATCTATGGCAATTTTTAGAGTGGCAAAAACTTGTTTGAGTTGGTTAAACGGAAAGAGGGTTTCGGGACGAAACTCCAGGCTCTTGAATCGCCTAATTCCGATAAACGAGCGAAAAGATCAACTAGAACGAACATCGGATCAGAGATCGCGATCAGAAAAACTGCGGATTTAATCCGAGAAAAAGAAAAATGACGAACAGTTAACGAACGAACGTTCATTAACAGAAACTAAACGAAAAACGCGTTCGTTAAGACGAATGGACGAACGGGCGCTCGCTAAATAACTAAACCGGAAAAAACCGATCTAATTATCTAAAAAACGGAAACTAGGGTTTAAAAAAACCGAATTGTTTTTTTTAAACCAGCCGGCGACTACCTCGGCGGCGGCGGCTATTTAAGAGGGGGAGGCGGGGTTGACTTGGGGGAGGGGCGACGGACGGCGGCGGCTCCGGCTCAGACTCCTCCTTGAGTCTAGCGGGAAGGCGGCGGCGGCTGGGCCGTACTGGCTCGGCTAGGCCCTTGGCCTAGTCGGGCGCGGGTCTCTCTTTTTTTAAACAATTTCGCCGCACCTAAAAAAATCTAGAAAAATAAATAAAAATCTAAAAATGCCAAAACAAATTTTCTCAGTCTAAATAATATATTTAGAACAGGATGAACATTTCTTTGGCTCTAAATGCAATTTTTTGAAAACGTGCAATTTTTGCTAAATTCAAATAAAGTAGCAAATAAAACCAAAATAAAATCTTATTTGATTTTTTATTAAATCCTCAATATTTCTTTATTTTGGGAAAGTCATTTTATTCCCTCTCTCATATTTTGATAATAGAAATAATTGAAGATAAAATAAATAAAATCAAATGATCCCTATTCCAAAATTTGAGAAAACTCAAATATGAAAATAACGAAATTCTCAACTCTCTCCGAGGGTCCTTGAGTTGCGTAGAATTTCTAGGATCCACCAAAAGCAATAAAATATGCTATGCAATGATGATCTAATGTATAACATTCCAAATTGAAAATTTGGGATGTTACAAACCTACCCCCCTTAAGAGGAATCTCGCCCTCGAGATTCGGGTTGGCTAGAAAATAGGTGAGGGTGGTCCTTTAGCAATTCTTCCTCTCGCTCCCAGGTGGCTTCATCCTCCGTATGGTGTATCCACTGAACTTTGCAAAACTTGATAACCTTGCTGCAGGTGACCCGACTGGTATACTCTAGAATCTTGATTGGTTTCTCCTCATAGGTCAAATCACTGTCCAACTGAATTGCTTCCAGCGGCACTGTATCTCTCAGCGGTATATCAGCCATCTCTACGTGGCACGTCTTCAACCGGGAAACGTGGAACACGTCATGAAGTCATGATAATCCTTCAGGTAATTCCAACTTGTAGGCTACTTCTCCCATACGTTCCAAAACTTTGTATGGGCCTACAAAACGTGGCGCTAACTTTCCCTTAACTCCAAAGCGCTTAACTCCTCGAAGTGGTGATACTCGAAGATAAACTCGGTCTTTGACTTCGTAAACTATCTCCTTGCGTTTAGAATCTGCGTAGCTCTTCTGCCTGGACTAGGCTACCTTGAGCCTGTCGCGAATCAATTTCACTTTATGTTCAGACTCCTTAATCTGATCCAGTCCAAACAACTGACGGTCTCCAACTTCATCCCAAGACAATGGGGTTCTGCACCTCCTTCCGTACAAGGCTTTGAAAGGGGCCATCTTCAAACTGGATTGATAACTGTTGTTGTAAGAGAACTCTGCATATGGCAAATTCTCGTCCCAACTAGATCTGTAATCTAGCGCACAAGCTCTTAGCATATCCTCCAAAATCTGATTGACTCTCTCGGTCTGTCCATCTATCTGCGGGTGGAAAGTTGTGCTAAATTCCAGTCTGGTACCTAGAGTTTCATGCAACTGATTCCAGAACTTTGAGGTAAATTGGGTTCCTCTATCTGATACAATGCTCTTTGGGACTCCATGCAGACATACAATTCTGGTCATGTATATCTTTGCGAACTTTGCACTGGTATAGGTAGTCTTCACTGGAATGAAATGGGCTACCTTTGTCAAACGATCAACTACAACCCATACTGAGTCATAGCCTGAACGAGTTCTGGGTAAACCTGTAATAAAATCCATGCCTAACTTATCCCACTTCCATTCGGGTATCGGCAATGGCTGTAGCAATCCTGCTGGCTTCTGATGCTCTGCGTTACTCTCTGACATACATCACAAACTGCTACATACTCCGCAATATCCTTCTTCATTCCGGTCCACCAGAAAGTATCCTTCAAATCCAAATACATCTTGGTATTTCCTGGGTGAATCGAATATGGTGAATCATGTGCCTCTTGCAGAATTAACATCCTGATCTCTGAATCATTTGGTACATAAACACGGTCTTCAACCCATAAGGTATCATGCTCATCTTCATGAAATCCCTTAGCTTTTCCTTTGCTCATTTTCTCCTTTATAGAGGCAACCTCCTTATCAGTCCTTTGAGCTTCTCTGATCTTGTCCATCAAAGTAGACTGAATCTCCAATGTTGCTACATAGCCTCTCGGAACTATCTCCAAATATAGCTCACGAAGATTTTCGGCTAACTCCCTTGGTAAATCTCCCGTCATTAGGGTGTTGACATGGCTCTTATGGCTCAACGCGTCAGCTACCACGTTAGCCTTTCCGGGGTGATAATGTAATCGCATATCATAATCCTTGATGAGCTCCAACCATCTTCTTTGCCTGAGATTCAACTCTTTCTGCGTGAAAATATACTTCAAACTCTTGTGATCTGTGTACACCTCACAATGATTTCCAATGAGAAAGTGTCTCCAGGTTTTCAATGCATGCACTACAACCGCTAACTCCAAATCATGTGTAGCGTAATTCAACTCATGAGGCTTAAGCTATCGTGAGGCACAAGAAACAACTCTTCCTTCCTTCATAAGCACTGCTCCAAGTCCTCGACATGAAGTGTCGCAATACACCTCATAATCCTTGGTCTGATCTTGCAAAATCAACACAGGTGATGTAATCAAAGGTTTCTTCGATTCCTGGAAACTAGCCTCACATTCCTCAGTCCATATGTACTTGGTATCCTTTTTCAACAACTCCGTCATAGGCTTCGCAATCTTTGAGAAATTCTCAATGAATCTCTGGTAGTATCCTGCGAGTCCAAGAAAACTCCGGATCTCTCCAACTGTTGTTTTCGCTTCCCAATTGGTCATGGTGTCAACCTTGGTGGGATCTACTGATATACCATCTCCGGATATAACGTGTCCGAGAAATCCAACTTCCTTCAACCAAAACTCACATTTGCTAAACTTGGCATATAACTGATGTTCTCTGAGCTTACCAAGTACCAAACGCAAATGCTCCTTATGCTCCTCCTCATTTTTCGAGTAAACCAGGATATCATCAATGAACACTACCACAAATTTATGCAGAAACTCCATAAACACCTTGTTCATCATGTTCATGAAATATGCTGGTGTGTTAGTCAGACCAAATGACATAACGGTATACTCGTACAGCCCATACCTAGTGGTACTAGCCGTCTTAGGTATATCTTGTTCTCGAATCTTCAACTGGTGGTATCTTGATCGAAGATCGGTCTTGGAAAATACCTTAGCTCCTTGCAATCGATCAAACAGATCATTGATCATTGGTAGTGGGTACTTGTTCTTGATGGTTACTTCATTCAATCCTCGATAATCAACAACCATCCTTAACGATCCATCCTTCTTTTCTACTAGAAGTACTGGCAATCCCCAAGGTGAAGAACTTGGGAGAATATAACCCTTATCCAGTAACTCCTTAATCTGCTTCTTAATCTCCACCAAATCCTTTGGGGGCATCCTATATGGTCTCTTTGATATTGGCCCTGTGCCTGGCAAAAGTTCAATCAAAAACTCAATATTTCTATCCGGTGGCATGCCTGGCAGTTCCTCTGGAAATACATCAGGGAAATCCTTCACTACTGGTACTTCTTCCTGCACAACTCCTGTTAGGCAATTTACTTGAGTCCTCTTCGGCACATGCCGTGATACATA
The DNA here is from genome assembly GCF_018294505.1 of Triticum aestivum. Lineage (NCBI taxonomy): Eukaryota > Viridiplantae > Streptophyta > Magnoliopsida > Poales > Poaceae > Triticum > Triticum aestivum. Next base: position 409,387,179 of record NC_057794.1, read on the forward strand.
CTTGATCCTTCTTCCTTCTGGGGTGGTAAGCAAAATTGACTTGCTGGCACATTCAATATTACCTTCATACTTTGACAAACAATCCATACCTAATATCACATCCAATCCTTGAGATTCCAACACTATTAGGTTTGACGGAAATACGTAGTTACCAATCCTTAATGGTAACCGATCACACCATAGACTAGCCATATACTCTGCTCCAGGCGAGGCTACTAACATGGGTGACCTAAGGGCTTGGGTTGGCAGTTTATACTTATCCAAAAACCCCCTTGATATGTATGAATGCGATGCACCAGTATCAAAAAGAACGAGTGCAGTAAATGACTTAACCAAAAACTTACCGATTACTGCATCCGGCTGCTCTTCAACCTCCTCCATGTTAACGTGGTTCACCTATCCCCTGTTGAAAGGGTTTGGCTTCTTCCCAGAGCTTCCATTGCCATTTCCATTCTGTGATTCGGGACATTCGTTGGCATAATGTCCGGTCTTCTAGCACTTAAAACAAGTGACTTGGCTCAGGTCTTTCTTGGCTGTGGTTGATGGGTTGGTGCGGTTCTGGCCGTTGCTTCCTCCATACCCATTACCAGTCTTGGGGCCATTGTGATTGTGCGAGCTACCTCCTCCATGGGTATGCTGGAAATGTCCTCCCGGTCTAGGGGGAAAATGTGGCTTCTGCTGAGCTCCTAAATTGTACTTCCCTTGTCCAAACTTCATCTTGCGGTTCTCGATCTGCTGCTGCTTCCCTTCAATCATGAGAGCATGATCTACCAACTCCTGGTAGTTGTTGAAGGTTGCTACCATCAACTGCATGCTCAATTCATCATTTAGTCCTTCCAGAAACTTCTCCTGCTTAGCTGCATCCGTAGCAACGTCATCTGGGGCATAACGTGCTAGCTTACTAAAGTCCTCCACATACTGGCCAACTGTCCATCCTCCTTGGCGCAAGTTGCAAAACTCTCGCTTCTTCATGGCCATAGCTCCTGCTGAAACATGGGCAGTACGAAAAGCTTGCTGAAACTGGTCCCACGTGACAGTGTCGACAGGAAAAGTGGCTGTGAAATTCTCCCACCATGATGCTGCGGGTCCTTCCAATGGATGTGCAGCAAACTTCACTTTTTCCGCATCTGTGCATCCTGCCGTGGTCAACTCTCTTGCTGTCTTGCGGAGCCAATCATCTGCTACTATTGGCTCAGTGCTACTGGAAAACACCAGCGGATTCATCCTAAGAAAACGGGCTAAGTGATCGACAGGTGGTGGTGTGTTACACCCCCAAAAATTTGGCCTTGTTTTAATGAATTAAAAAAAATTTGCCAGGAATTAAAACTTTGAATTTCTGAGCTCCATTTTTTATTTTTAAATCATTTCCTTCCCTGTGATGATGAGTTTTTCCCAGAGAGAAAACTTTCCAAATATGTCATTGGACTTATTTAATCTGTCAAGAGAAACTTTCCCTTATTTAATATAACTAATTAAATAATTAAGTTGCTTGATCTTTACTTTCTTGGAAATGGTTTTTTAAGGTTATATGGCCATATTTGAACTATAACCATTGGATAAATTCACCTAAAATTCTAACCAAAAATTGGAGATGTCATGTGATGTTTTTAAATCACTTTTATACAAAAATATCTTTTATTTATGTAATAATTTGAGCTCTGCATCAATTTTTCCTTCTCTGGTCCAGAGTGCATTTTGCACTACAACCCTTTTAAATAATTCTTTCTAGCCTCCACCAAAATTATGGGATATTGGTAGTAGCATATGATTCAACATTATGCAAAAACCTAGTGCTGTTCTTTGAAAATTTTGAGTCAATCAACCTCTTTTTCATTCTGGTCCAGCCTTGTGACTTCTACTGCAACCCTATTTAATTTTGCTCCAAAGATCTTGTGTTTTCTCCTACTTGTAGACAGCCCTACCAAACCCCTAAATCCAGGAGCATGCACCCATTGGATTAATTTTGGTTCATGAAATAATGTCATTTATTTCCTGTCCAGAATTGTAGTTTTGCAAAGCTTGCACTAACAAGTTTGTGCTTTTCACAAACTAACCTCACCACTCTCTCTTGCATCTAAGGAGACACTGATCTGGAGTTTTTGACCACTCCAAGACTTGCCTAAGTGCCTGTGGCATTTTGTCAAACACCTGGAGTGCATGGTCAGATTTGGCATGGATTTTAGTTAGCAGTGTGAACCTGATCCTCTGACCCCTTAAGCTTGTCCATTGATCTCCTTGCAAGCCATAGCCTAGACCTGCTAACTCCCAGCTCCAACCAAGCGCTCTAGAGTGCCATGGCATTTTGCCGAGCATCTGGTGTGCGTGCGCTGGGCGCGCCCAGAGCGTGCAAATTGCAGCCGCGCACACGAGCCGCCGTGTCGCGCCCCTGTCTTGGCCCACACTGCAGAACCTCGCCACGCACTACAGCGCCACCGCCAGAGCACTTTTGGCGGCACGCCGGCGTCGGCCGACAGCCCTGCGCCGTTCAGGGCCGCCCAAGCCACCCCGGCTCGCCACCTGGCCCCTTGAACAGCTCAAGCTCATCCACAAGGGTGTCGCCTAGCTCTCGTCGCCGCCACGTTCCCCTGCAGCTACAGAACGGCGGTTCGCCGGCCGCCTTATCCACCGCCGCGGAACCGACCTTGTCGCGCTATAAAAGGGACCCCGAGCCCCTCTGAGCACGCACGCAACCTCAAGCTACCCCCATGGAAACCCCATAGCCCGCAATCGTTAGGGAAACGCCGCCTTCTTCATCTCCGGCAACTCCTGCCGCCACCACTGTCTCGTTCACTCCGTCGCCACCAGGGCTTCCCCCTCCCCGTTCTCTTCACCAAGAACCCCTCCTTCCATCCAGGAACCCAACCCCCTACTTGATTTTGATCGGGAGCCATCGCCGCCACAAAACCACTTCGCCACCAAAGCCTCCTCCGCCGCGAAGCTCGCCGCCGGCAGCTTCCTCCGCCCCCACCTACCAGACGACCACCGGGATGACCGCCCTGGAGTGGCGGATTGATCCCCGCCCTTGGGGCCCCGCGAGGAGCCGCCAGTCGCCGGCGACGATCGCCGGAGCTCCGCCTCCGCTCGGGACAGAGGGAGGAGAGGGAGAAAGACTAGTCAAACCTGACTAGTGGGCCACCTAGGACCCACTGTCAGTGACCCCCGCTCGGTCCACGCGGAGTAAGTGGAAGCATAAAACTCGCGAGTACGTAAACCCTTCTTAGAAAGCGTATTCGTGGCTGAAACGTTTTCTTTTGTTTTATTTAAAAAAAAACAGAATTTGACCAAAACTTTGACTGACTATATCTTTTTAAATATAACTCCAAATGAAATGATTCTTTTTCCTACCTCTCTCAAATTTCACCTAGTTTATTTTAAGATTTATTTAAAAAAAATTCAGAACAACTTTTGGTGCTGTTTTTATTTTGTGTGTTAATTCTTTTATATTGCTAAAATAGGATTTTTGAAGAGAGGAGAAATGTTTCAAGTTTTGGAGTGCACCCTGCCTTTCCACACATTGAAGGCAAGCATTCTGAACCCCCGCATAATATTTTTGTGTGTTCGATGACACGTTCATAACATCACCTCACTTTGGAGAAACTTGTTATTTCATGTGATATGATCATATGCATGGGTGCATGTTATTGATTTCCATGCTGTTGGAAATGGACACACTTGTGATGATAATCACCCTCATGTGCCTTGCATGCATACCGGTAGGAACCCGGGAAAACCTCTGCCTTGGGTAGGCATGAGTTTGTCGCCGGTCTCCGTTGGGACGGTTATGTCTGGTATGGCATGGCAAGGTGATATGAGCGGTGACTCTGTTGGTTGAAATATTTTCGTCATGCTAATCATGCAGGGAATACTTAAACCTCCTGAGTCGACCGTAGATCGAGTCTTGTGCCAGTAACCCCCATACTTGTTTCGTACTACCACTCGTCTCTACAGCAAGTAGAGTATGGTTCAGTAAGTTGTCAACCTCTTTCTAGCACACACCGTACAGAGAGGCCATGGTGGAAGATACCGGTTGTAGCTGGTAGGCAGGCCACCTGGTCCGGGGGCATGGGTGTTTCCGGTTGGGACCGAGAGGGGAGGCCACCCCTTAGAGCGCGCGATATAAATTTGATCCCATGCTACGCGAGGCTGTAGCCTCCCCACTTAGAGTTTGCTTAACAGGTGTCGTGGGTGATTCCATACACGTGTGAGATAAGCTGGTGTGTGCAAGTTAGGTGTGTTTTCAACAAAAAGACCGTAGACGGAATTAGTCCCGATGGACTAAAGAAATCCGTTACTCGTGGGTAAAGAGTACACCCTCTGCAGAGATTAAACCTATTCGAATAGCCGTGTCCATGGTTAAGGATTACAGTCTGGGATGGGTCAATTGTCGGTCTTAGTGTCGGTCTTCGGAGGTGAAACTGTTAACCAGAACTGGAACTACTACCTGTGACTTGTGATAATTATGATTATTATTATTGTTGACTAACCCGTGATATTATTGTTATTATCGAGTATCTCTGGGATGGTTCTACCTCCGGGATATTCACTATGATTGTTTATTTTAAAGCCCTTTATGTGGTGTCGCTCAGACGCCCGACTGTGGCATTCCTTTTAAAGCCCTTTATGTGGTGTCGCTCAGACGCCCGACTGTGGCATTTCTTTTAAAGCCCTTTATGTGGTGTCGCTCAGACGCCCGACTGTGGCATTTCTTTTAGAGCCCTTTGTGTGGTGTCGCTTAGACGCCCGACTGTGGCATTTC